>NW_022204051.1:0-34014 GCF_007655135.1 Punica granatum
CCAACGTACAGCACCACTCATCTTTCCTTGGACCAGTGCATCATACGACGGTCTCAAAGTCCTTTGGGACTAATCGATAACCGGGATTGATTGAGATTTGCATTGATGACGATCAACAAGGCTCGAGGAATGGCCCTGTTATGGAGGACAAGGGCCATCTGTTGAAGGTCCTACACTGCGGATCGGAGCACTTTGGAAAAGTAAAATAATAGGGAGAGATAAGGGTATAGAACATGAGAAACCTTTAACAGTCCACGTAGGTCACACGTAGGCTAGTGGGTCCCTTTAACAGTCCACGTAAGTCACACGTAGGCAAAAATTGACGGAAGTTATAACGGAGGTCATTTTTGAGACATTTTAGAAAACTTATGGTTTTTTTTGTTACAAAACAAAATTTAGGACAAAATTGAGACATTTTACAAAATTTGGGTTTTTTTTTTGTAATTTACCCAAAGTAAAATAATGGGAAAGATAAGGGTATAGAACATGAGAAACCTTAAGATAAATTGAAATGCAAGTCGTATTCATGCGTTGACGCATTGAAGGCCCTACAATGAAACTCGAATTTAGTATTTAAAATGTTGCTCTAAAGAAAGTATAAGCCTATAAATAAAAACTAAGAACCCATGCAAAACAAGGAGCAAAAAACTAGTATATTTGTAGTAAGATGAAATACACCTACAATAAATTGCCCTAGTAAATGTTATTGATATTCTAAAAGAATTATATCTAATCTACTTTATCTATGAAACAAAGAATAATAGTAGAAATTATAGATAATCTGATTAAACTATTATATTTATTTATATATATAAAGTAAAATGAACTACGTAATTTATTTATTTATTTACTTATTTATATGAAATTTGGCGACTAAATGTATGAACTTATTGTAATCTATATGATTAAACTTAAATATTTAAACTAAGTATGTCATGACATAATTATTTTCATCTACAATATATATATATATAGTAAAATGAATTTCACCTACAATAAATAGCCCCATCAAATGCTATCAATATTTTAAAAAAACTTATTTAATCTTATATATATATACACACAACAAAAAATAATAATAAATTTAATTAATCTAATTAATAAAAGAAATAAATGTTAGTAAAATTTAAACTACAAATAATTAATTAAGCATATTAAATTATGACTTCTCACTAATTACAAAAACTTACGAGTATGATAAAAAAAAAAATTTAACGTGTGAAAGTAAGGATTTTGAATCATTGCTTTTATATAGTAAAATTACTTACAAATTATAATAAATACACATAATAGATGTCATTAAGTGAATAGTAAATGGAACCACATAAATCATTTTCAGCAGTTGTAATTTAACCTGAAACATTTATGTAATGATACACTAAAAAAATTAAAAATTGTCTAAATACTCTAGCTGTTTTGAAAGAAACAATTTCTGAAAATCAGAATTGTGTTTAATGAAATTCATCAGGATTTAATCTTACATTATATTACTAAAACAAAATGAATTAATTATTATGCATGAAAATTCTTCGATGACATCGTCATTATCATTATTTGATACATAGTAAATTAATTGCAATAAATGCTATCAATAAATGCAAAATCAATACATAAGATTTTTTTAAAATAATAAATTATCTAATAAATATAGAATATTTTATATTGAAAATAATTAATTAAGAATATATATAAATTATCTCAACGCACTAATTATATATTTATGAGAATATTCAAAATAAAATTTATAGGATTTTGAATTGCACCATTTCCAAAAGTGTATAAAATGAAATTTGTATATCTAAATACAATACATTTAATAAATATTCTATTATATTGATAGTTAAATAACATGCAACGTATATTAAATAAAATGATAAGTTGACTATACATGGGATTTTCAAAAAAATTGAACAAGACAATAATTCTACAGAATTATGGTCACATATAATATAAAATTAATAAGTAAAATTATGGATATAATAAAACGTTATTTGAAAAAAAAAGTTTGTAGAATCAAGTTTATATGCTTGCACTTAGCATCTGCAATGAATCTGGATTAAACACTAAATAATATTTAATACACTTTAAATAGGAGAATCAATACCAAGATTATCAACGAACTATTTAAAATCAATTTAATATATTTGGATTATTATTCAAAACTTTTACTTATTGTAAAGAACTCTAAAACTTGTGAATAATTCCTATTAACATATTATAATACTAACAAACGCATACAATTAGATATTAATGCAATTAAGTACTTCAAATGGAGATTCCATAGAATTTTATATTTACAAAATGTGTAATCAAGTATGTCTAAATATCTATAAAAAAAATCTGTTTAATGCACAAAGGATTAGAATAACATATAATACTCACTAATCGAGACTGTTTAACCGCAAAGTAATTATTGAAAATTTCGGTCTATTTTTATCAATGATTGTTGAAAAATTTTGAAATTATTCTTTGAAAATAATTATTATAAAAATAATATCAAATGTGCATAAGATGAGCATTTTCGATGCAAACTTTTATAACAGCATATTATACATAGGACCTCCAAAAAAATATTACACAGGCCGCAATTATGTGCACATACAAATTATTACAGGACACTATGAACTATTTGTCATTAATTGAATAAAATAACGAAAACTTAAAAATAAGGTTGTTCTATGCACTATAAAAAAGAGTCGATACAAATGTTTAATATAATTGTTGAACTAAAATATGTGACAAATCTATATTAAACAATTCTCTTCACATCACTTTTTTCTCTCACTTATCTCTATTTCACCCCTTAATAGTTATAAGGTCATATTTCTTTATTGCTCGTCAATTTTTCAGAATTTGCAAGGAAATTGACAAATATAATTTTCTTGAATATGTAAATTGCTTTATAAGGTCTCAGGTTTGAGTATTATGAATGGTACAAATTCTTGATTGGAAAAATTTTTCCCATTATTGGGCCGATCCGGTTCCGGTTCAAACTAGATTAGTCATGACCCATTGGATTTCTGAATAACATGATACATACAAAAAAAATTACTTTGTAAATCTTGACTAATTTAAAATTTTGGTACGAATATGATAACCTGTAAATAGTAATATTATATATTCAAACAAGTAATAAAATTCATCATATGATTATTTTATTATGGGATTAATTTTACAAATAAACAAAAAAAACTACAATTATGCATTGGGGAAATGACACAATAAATCACAAACTTTGTCAATATTTTACGTTTTTATCACGGACTATTTTATTCAAAAAAATACACAAACTATCGGTCTATTTTAGGTTTTGTCACGTCATTAATTTTCCATCAATTTTAACCTACATGATGTCGCTGGCTGCCGCCTCACAATTAAGGTCGCAGCCAGCACAACAATGACCGGTGACCCCGGGGTTTGTGGCAAGCGATAGGGCCCCATCAAACTGAATTGAGGGAACCCCCAATTCCGATTAGAATTCGGGGGTTCCGTCAATTCTGATCCGTGGGACCTCGCCACCGGCCACCAACCCCAATCGGGGTCGCCGGAATGGGAAAGCTAACGGTGTGGTAAAACTGATAGCGAATTAATAGTTTGTGTATTTTTTTTAAAAAAAATAACTTGCGATAAAACATAAAAAATTGCAATATTTGTAATTTATTGTGTCATTTTCCTCTAATGCATTCAAATATTAGCATAACGTACAGACTATAAATAAATTGTAGAGTTATTTGAGTTGTTTGCTTGGATCCACACATAATGTGGTGTGCACATTAGTAACTCATAGAACGAAAATCAATTTGCACAACATCACACTTAGGGGAAGGTGCAATTTTAATTATGGAAGTGGAACTGTTGACTTTATATTTGAATATTCTCTTATAATTAGTGCGCTCATCACATTCATGTATTAACTAAGATAATTAGTTGTAAATAATTATGGAAGTGGAACTGTTGACTTTGTCATGTGATGTAACACTAGAATAGATAGGTGAATTAAAGTACGTGAATTAAAAGAATATATATATATATATATATATATATATGTATTAGTTAGATATTAAATGAAAACTAATGCAATCTCACCAAGACATTAATGGAAGAGCCAATTAGACCTAAAACCTACATTTAAAATGTCTATAATGAGCTACAAATCTTTGAGTGGACCACATATATGGTCAAATGCAAAGTCTTTCATTTCTTTCGTGTCAATTGTGTTCGTTCAACTACAGTTGCTGTTGAGGAAGAAAATCTACAGTGGTTTAACAAATGCACTAATCAGGCCCAATTATTAATCAATTTGGATAGCAAGTTGCAAAATCCATAGTAGTCTGATTAGTGAAGCGCAATTTGCAAAGAAATTAGATATGTACTCCATATTTGCAAGATTACTTGATGTTTCTTTTCTTCGATTATATTACTTGATCTTTCTTTCTTAAAGCAATCTCTTTCTTAGCATAAAATTGCCATGCAAAAAGGAAATTATTCTTATTTCTTTGAAACTTTACACGTTCTATTTTTTTTTCTTTTGGTCTAAAGAAATTTTCCACCTTCTTAATTATTTCTTTCAACCGTATATCCATGGTACCTTTGGTATACTGGCTAAGACTTTTGTTCGAGCGTCAGTTTTGCTCTGACTCTCTAAATGCTTTTAGTTAATTTCAAACTCCTGCATTGACAAATAAAATCCACCAATAAAAAACTCAATTTGTGTTTGAGCTATGTTATCATGATTAACCTTATATATACATACTTTTATATTACGTTTGGTAACGAAGTTAACTTTGATTTAATTTAATTTAGTTTGATTTAAGGAGATGAAAGTAGTTGAAAAAATTACGTGAGAAAATTTAAAGAATAAGATAAAAAAATAATGATTGTGTTGTTGAATTGATGAATAAATATTAAAATTGAGGAAAAATATTAAACAGTTGATAGAATTTAATATTAAAAAATTAATTTAAATAATAAATAAGAAAAATATAAGAGATAATTTGAAAAAAATAAAAATAATAATGATTGTGTTGTTGAATTGAGAAAAAAATAAAATTAAATAAAATTATATTATATTTTATTATCAAACAAAACCGACTTTTCTTTTTTGTCTTTTTGCGGTCCATCCTAAAAAGATACCGATGTCTCAAACCTCTCTCACTTCTTATTCTTTCTCTTGGTGTCAGGCTGTGGGGAACTTTGTAACGATTTCTCTCTTTTCATGGCTCCCGGAAAAAGAAACCGAAAAAATCACTTTATATTCTTTCGAAAAATAAGTAAAAATGCTACCCTAACAAAATAAGAGAGACGTGCATATGCAAAGGAAAAATTGAGTTTAACTTGAAAATTTTGATAAACTTAATGAGTCACAGTTGGTCGTGCCATACGAGTTGATACCGTACTCGACAAATAAAAATTTTAGTAAAAACCAAAAAAATATAAGTCATCACAACTGAATTTCAACATCAATTACTTTAAAATTATAATCGTATTCTCGGTGTATGTAGTACGAATTTTTAAGTATTCTCGTGTGTTGAAAAACCGAAGATCATCTTCATTGCAAGGTGGAGAGGTCGCCTCCCTTGGCCAATTGGCGAAGGGAGACGCGAGTTGAGGGACGCGCTCTGCTCGCGTCTCTGCATAGAGACCAATTGGCGGCTGCCACGTTGCAGCCATAGGGTCCCACGCAACAACAGCTATCTCTTTTTGTTTTTTAAAATTAATTCAAAATATTTTAAATGCTACAAAATGCAAAAGATAGAGAATAGCTTGGTGGAAAGCACCTCCTCTCTTCAGCTTATGGTGTGTGGCTCAAATCTTTCATTCTCTTTTTATTTCTTCCCTTTTCTTTTTCTTTTTTTTTTTTTTAATTTTAAAAAAATTTAAAAAATTTGAAAATATTTTTCAAAAAATTTATTTGAATAATTTAAAATTAATTTAAATAAATTTTATTATTCATTTAAATAATTTTTGTATTTTTTAATTATATTTAGTTAATTAAAACTATTATTAATTGTATAGAATGCTAGACATATTCATTTAATTAATATAATACGTATGTAGGTTCTCATTAGAGATTCGAAAAGAGAGACTTGCATTGGAGTCGGATATCTCTCTCTTTATTGAGTGTGTTTATATTTGACGTGACGCCTACGTGACAGGCGAATGGACCTTTTCGAAGACTTGGGGAAAGACATGCATTGGAGATGGTCTAAGTAGTACAATATCAATAAGAGCTTGTAAATCAATTTTAAAGAAAGAAAACGCATATATATATATATATATCGAGTCAAGTCTCTCTGTCTGGACGAATTAGCTTCGGTATGATCGTGACCTTTTTTGTTTTTTCCTCCGAATAATGATGTGATAGAGACGCTATTCCATTCTATGAGATATGTCGACACCACTATTTTATATTCAATTCCCTTATTTTTAAAGAGAACAAACAATTTAGAGCTAGGTGTCATGATTTTGACATAGATTATATTATTTTGTCCCAAAGAAAATGGAAAAACCAACTATATATTGTGATATAGAAAGGAAGTGGCTTTTGTCTTTACATGCTTACATTAATATGACCAAATAACTAATTAAAAATTTGAGGCATTTTATTTTTTCCTAACGTGTTTTAGGTTCAATTCTCTCTCATTGAACCATTCCTACTTCCTAACTCGTCTGGGCTTCCAAGTGCGAATTAATAAAAAACCAAATGCTTGCCTGAAGATTTCGGGCAGTATTGTTTATTCCATGTGATTTTTGTCTCCATAGACGACTAGGTTTAGCATATTATGATTGATGATAATGACATGTTATATATTAATTTACTTTAGGAATTTAAGTAGAATGATAATTTGGTAAGTTCCATGGCAAAAGAAGATGTATATTTAACAGAAATGCATTTTTTATTTGCATTATTTGGTTATTGATCGTGTAGTGATCCCATGATATAAAAACTCAATAGTTTTTGTGGCTGGAAAAATCATACCGGGAGCAGGCAAAACAAGGTGTAAAAGGGGATATCAAAATTATTTCCCTCTCCAGCACCCAGGTCCAACCATACTTTCGGAAGGTATTATTTGTCAAAATGATGATGGGAAATAACAAGTATTTTATAGGAAGATAAGGATATGAAGACCTCACCTGTTAGAGATACTGTAATTCAAGTAAGCATACCGAATTATACGGGATTTAACTTAAATTAGACGATTGTCCCGCACGTTGTGCAGGCTAGCTGATAATAGTACTATAACAAAGTGATGAATATTAACTTTTGGACAAAATGCTAGCGATGAAGATACCGTAACACTTTGCCATGGAGATACCGCACTGTTTGCACTAATGTTTTGTGGTCATTGGTTCTTCTTTAATTTATTCTCGATCACAATTCTCAAATAAGAAATCGAATAGGAGGAGACGCAAGTGAACCTACACACTTTCAATATGTCCTTTCATATTTCATGACTGATATAAATAATGACAAAAGAATTCTAAACGCGTACAAAAATTAATCATGCACTTGAACTTCACGATGGACATAGGTGAGGTGGATGATGCGGCACCATAATTTTCCGCTATTTTTCGCATTTTTATTGACAGTCGAATGAAAAAGTATCTCAATGCGGAGTTGGCTTAGTCCCTTGTGACACCATCCGAAACAATTGCCACTGTTTTGTTTGTTTGTTTTTTTTTTTTTTTTTTTTCTATATCGTGTAATATTGACGAGCAAAGGCAGGCTGTCATTTGTGGGCTGGCAGGTCACTCTGCCCACTTCCCGCAGCAAAGCCATGGGGCCCACCGCAAGCCCATCTTGTCTTTGGGCCTCCCACTGGGCCTTAGGCTCAGAAAAGCTATCCTCATCGACAGTGATCCACGCCGAATTTGCATTATCACTAAGGACCATGTCATTAATCAACTACTAGTGGGGTAAAGTTGATCACTTAGGATAAATCAATATTTAAGTTGCTATTGTTTTGTCCATCAAATCCTATTTCAGAATATAGAGACCAAGCTGATCCAGCCAGTTGCGAGGAATAAATTATTATTATTATTATTATTATTAAATAAACAAAAAATTAAATAAGATAGGGACAAAAAATTAAATAAGAAAAAGAGAGACAGATAGAAATAGGAGATAGGGAGTACGGGTGCTCCCCCTGTCACTAACCCCACCAACGGAGGTTGCCAGCAGGATCGAACCTTGCTAGTAACCTCGATGGGGAAGGTGGTGGTTAGCGTAGATGCTCTCATGCCTTCGGCTTTGCCTGATTTGGGAGATCAACCCTCAAGTATGGAAATCGATCTCCCAAATTGGGGGAAGGCACCCACTAGCCATCATATCCCGAGGTCAGCAATGTACACAAAGGACATCGTCGATCTTGGAGTATGAGTGAGGGTCATCGGCTAACGCCTCGAACCCCCCTGTTTGGACGCTTTCCTTCCTAGTTCGTCGTTCTTCCTTTTTTTCCCCTAATTTTTGGAGTTTTTTTTATTTAAAAGAAAATTTGGGTTGTACCATGGTGTTCACAAACTTAATGGGCCTCCGACTAAATCCAATTGGAGTAGAGTCGGTTTACTAAGGGAGTAAAGCTCTCTTAACATCAATTTTCTTTATTTATAAAACTCAAACCCATGATATTGCTCAAAAGCACAAGCGTCGAACCACTTAAAATTTTTTTAAAAGTCAAATTTCAAAAGTATCGTGTGAATTCTTCTTATTGGCTCTCAAATCGGCGTCGATATCTATTGACGGAAAAGTTGACATTCGGACCAAAGTGGTAAAATTGCAGGAGGTTGAGGATGGGAGTGATCCCAAAAAAAAAAGATTTAGGACAAAATTAGTAAAAGTGAAAAATGGTAGGATTAAAAGTATATTTTTCCCTAAATAGAAAGACAATATCAATTATATCGATCAAACTACATAAAAATACTGACTTTTAGGTAAATAACATAATAATACTATCATATTGCCCAAAACATAGAAATAGACTAGAAATTAAATTTTAATTTGATTGCATGAGGAATATTCATATATAAGTATCTATATTTATATCTATATCTATACTATGCATTAAAGTATGGCAAATTTCTCTAATTTTCAATATTTCAAAAATAGTCATATACTCTTGTGACTTTTTCTTGCACCTTTTTTCGGCTAATGACTTTTGATTGCACATTTTCAATATATATATATATATATATATATATATAATGGCTATGTCTATTAATTGCTCATTTTCAACATTTTATCGCCTCACATATCTTTCAATTGAGTCAGCCCTTCATCACAAGTATGTTTGTTCTATTATTTTTTTCATAATGATTTATAATTTCAAAATTTCGTGGTACCATATGCTCGTTTTCAACGTCTATTGTCCCAACAGATTCATACATTCTTTGTCTCATCACTATGAATCACTTAATTATTTTCAAAACTTATTGTTTCCTCAATTTTTTTTCAAAAAAATACCCATATCCTTCGTAAAATTTTACATTTCTTTTCATAACTTTTACTCATTCACTTTAAGTGTGCTCTGTTAGTATGAATTTTTTATTTCGACTCTCTATTCATCACTCATTCTCAACATTCATTGCCTCACATGTTCTCTCATATATTACCTTCGCCAAGTTAAACTTTGTACATCTCTTCTAAAGTACAACCCTTCCCAAAGTGTTTCTCCAACTTTTTTTTTTCCTTTTGCCCTTGTCAAATTAATAATATTGCGATTTTACTTTTTACTCAAATAATACGAATACTACTAGACATTACATTTTTTCAATAGCATGATATCCTTTCATTCGTTTTAATAGAAAAGATAAATTATAAATATTTTTTCTCATGACTTTACGATTTCAAGGCACTCTTTCATACTTCTTCATTATAAAAACTACTTAGCATGTTCTTTCTCATAACTATTCACTTTAATGACCGCATCAAACATGAAATAATTTCTCCATTTAATGCTAAAGGTTCCTCTCTCCCTTTTCCTATTTACATTTGTAATTTTTTCTATTTTCTTTTTCGGTTTTTAATTACTTCTCCTTTTAATTATTCTTATTCTTTAACTTAGCTAAATATTGGGAAACTTTTCTTGCATTCTCTTTCTTCTACCATAATCCTTTTATTTTTTTTCAGGTTTCAAAAATAAACTTATACTTATTCTTTCTCATGACTTTTCGATTTCAAGGCACCTTTTAATACTTTTCCACTATAAAAACTACATATCATGTTCTTTCCCATAATTATTCACTCTGATGAACATATCAAATATGAAATAACTTCTTTATTCAATGCCCACGGTTCTTCTCTCCCTTTTTCTATTTACATTTCTATTGATGGATTTACAAAATTTATTTTAAGAATTTTTAAAATTATTTTATAGATTGATATTTCTGATGAGTTATTGATATATATTATGTGATTAATTCCTTTCGAAAATACCGAAGAAATTCAAAAAAAAATTCGATGGACTTTTCAAATTTTATATTAATTTATTTACAAAAGTACGCATTTGGCATAATAAAAAGAAGAAGAGTTTCAAAGAAAAGAGATATGATATCATTAGTTTCTTTTTTATTTCACTATGGTGCCTGCCACCACTACCTGCTAGCAATGTTGCGCAAGTTTAGAGTCCTCATGCTGTTAATGTCCTCCATTCACGAGCTCTAGGTACATTTTCGTTCTTGCTCCTTGAGGTACGTGTGTAAAAAGGGAGAGAAGTTCCTTTCAATGTAAATCTAATATCGATTATTAATACAACTTATCAGTTTGCAACTGAAATTAAACTTACTCTTTTGCTTTAGGTGGGATTTAAAGTGTAATGTTTGTTTTCTCATTTTATTTATTAAATTATAATAATAATATGAATTATTAAATAAATTTATACATACGTAAAATCGGGTCCGGTCAACTTCCTTCCATTTTTCTTTTTTTTTTTAAAGTTAAATATGAACCTTAAGGTCTTTAATTTTCGAAATTTTTTGATCGATTTGGGGCGGGTTTTTCTAAATTTTGAGTTATAGGTGTCATTGCAAGACTATTCGTGAAAATAATATTTCTATTAATTATTTCACAAATTTTTATCGAAAATTTGAATTCACTTCTCTACTTTTTCTTTAGAATATTCTATTGAAATGAAAGATCAAGTAAGAAAAATATATCAGCAGGAACCATTTCCTTGACATAAATTATTTTTAATTGCATTAATTTCAATTTTTAGAAAATCATTTATATTATTTTAATCGTACTTATCAAATTTATATTATTCATATACTAGATTTTGCCACCATCGCTACGTGCCATGTGAAAAAAAGGTTTAAAATGTTGCCTTTGTATTTTCATATTTACAAAGTGCTATTATTAAAAAAAGTTTAAAAAATTGTGATAAAATTGAAAAAAATTAATGAAAAAAAGAAAAATAACTTAGGTTGAGATAGTAAAATGGAAGATGACCATGTGCGAATTGATGGAAGAGCGAGATAAAAGAAATGAGTTTGAAATTTGAGCTGTTATTATAGTTTTATTATTGCATTCAGTTTTACTTTTCTTCAATAGAGTAAAAAATAATGATAATTTTGTAAAATTGTACAAAAACTTATACATATAATTAGATATAGTGATTTATCATTAGTATGCTAATTTTGTTTATATTTTTTTATGTTACACATATGTAAATACTATTATCAATATATATGTTTCCATTGAAATTGATATTATTTATTTATTTTATTAGATTACGTGAAATATTTTTGTGAATATTATTAGTTACTTTTAATAATTTTCATTTTGAATTAAATAGTTAAATACCCGTGGGGTCCACTTGGTAGATTTCTATGTGCCATGTCTGCAATGTTAGTGCTATGTTAAAAAATCTGTTAAAATTTACAAGAAATTGATGACATGATAGACGTGATACGAAACTCGTAATTTGTAATTTTTCATGAAATTAAATATATTCGTGATAGAAATAATAAGAGGGGAAATTCTTTTACATTTTTGGGGCACAAACCCTCATAGATATTATTAACTATTTTTTATTTTATTTATTTCTAACTTAAAGTAAGAAAAGATTTGTAAGTAGAAATTGTCACAAATCTATTCAAAAAGAGATACTATTAATTTACTTATAATTTATATATTTCTTTCTTCAAAAGAATTTCTTGATTTTGAACTCATGAACATTGTTAATTCTTGTATCCTTTTACAAGCATATATTATGTCGTTCAAGTATTATGTATTTTAACCTTATCAAAGAAGATTTCACGTACAACGTACGTGTAAATTCACTAGTATATATATATGTTATAAAGAAGGAGAGGGCCATATATCCTTTTACAAGCATATATTATGTCGTTCAAGTATGATATATTTTAACCTTATCAAAGAAGATTTCACATGCAATGCACGTATAAATTCACTAGTATATAACTATATATATGTTTTCAACTGAGAGAGCAGGAAGAAGGTTAGAAGAAAAAGAATAAAGAAAAGGGAAAACGAAGAACAGTGAAATAATGAGATGGGCTTATGATGTAATCTTTTGTATTGTATTATCCGGGGACTAAAATGCCTTTTAATTGACATTAAAAAGTACAAAATCCGATTTCATTCTAGGGAAATTCTTGAGTCATGTGGCTGAATATTCAATCGCGGACCCTTATATGAAATGCTTTCGTACTCAAGAATAAGATTTCGTACAAAGAAAGTAACGTTTCGTATAAAATAATCAATCGACTGCATGCATGAATCAGTCGACTGATGTTTTATATAAAATGTTATTCTCCTTCACAAAATGTTATTTTTGAGTACGAAAACATTTCGTACGAGGGCTCGCGTCCTAAATCCAAGAATTGTCCTTCATTCTAACGATTCGTCGATTATGTGGAAGGCAAAAAATAGCTCTTGTAGGGTTTGATGGGATTTCAAACCTCATCAAGCCCCTCCCCTGCTTAAGAAAAGAGTTGTGTTACGGGTTAAAAGAGGGCAAAGGAGTCGATTGCAATAAAAGAGAATTGCGGGGTCAAATTATAAGAAAAGAAGAGTGAGGGACGAGAATATAACAAATATAAGAATAGGGGTATATTTCATAAAGTCTGAGCAAGTTAGTTACAAGAGAGGCAGGAATAGCGTGAGTTAGTAATTCCTAATATAAAGGATCACTGATGTAATCACTACAAGCTATCCATGAATGAAGAAGGTTGTTTTCCTGATATCCTCTGAAATTCTCTGCTTTCTCTTTGATCTTCTTCCTCTCTTCTATCTTCTCTTCTTCTCAGGTTGCATCTCTATCAGTCTAGTCCATCACAGCTGGTATCAGAGCCAACTCCTGGCACCTATGGGGACGGGAACACGCGCATAGGAAGTTAGCAAGATGGCCATAGCCTTAGAAGAGCAGGATAAGGCGATCATCGAGCTCAAAAGCAGCACAAGCAACACCAATAGCAGGATCGATCAGCTGACCGAGATGATCAGTGGACTCGTACTGCAATAGAGTCGCCCGATGCAATGCCTGCAAGTTGGTGAGTCGAAATCTGTCTCTTATCAAACTAGTGGATCGGATGTGGGACACTATTATGCTACTGCTAGAATTGGCAAACTCGAGTTTCCTAGGTTCAGTGGTGAGGGAGTAAGAGAGTGGTTGTACCGGTGCGAACAATTTTTCGAAGTAGATATGACCCCTGATGATGTTAAGGTGAAATTGGTGGCTATCCACCTAGAGGGAAAGGCACTGCAGTGGCACCAAGCGTATGTGAGATCACTGGGAATAAAAGGGAAAGCGGTGAATTGGAGTGAGTATGTGATAGCAGTGGTGTTGAGGTTTGGTGATTCGGGGTATGAAGACCCTATGACAGATCTAAAAAACCTTAGACAGGTTGGATTTGTGCAAAGATTACATGATTGAATTTGATGCCTGACTGAACAGGGTTACAATCATTGAATCTGATGCTCTTAGCCATTTCCTGGGGGGACTAAAAAGTGAAATCCAGTTACCCATTCGCATGTTTCATCCCACCACACTAACTCAAGCTTATTCCCTAGCCAAACTACAAGAATCAACCTACACAGTCCTACACAAACCAGGCTCTCCCATTCCAAAACTACATAACACTTTCACTAGTAACAACCACACACACTCCTAAAACAGCCCACTTATCACTTCCAGAAACACCATGACCAGCAACTACAAGAACACGGGCAATGGCCTACTGCCACTGCCAATCCATACTCCTCAAAGAAATACACCACCATTACACAACCGCCCCCATAGAACACTGACTCAGAAGGAAATGGATGAGAAAAGGGCTAAGAATCTTTGTTTTTGGTGTGAGGAGAAGTTTGTACCTGGGCACAAATGTTCAAGAAGGCAGGCCTTCCTTATTGAAGTAGAAGCAGTCGAAGAAGATCAAGAAGTGGCAGCAGAGGAAGAATTGGAGGAGATTCCACCACCTCAGATATCCTTAAATGCCCTCTTGGGCACTCAAAGTTTTCAAACCATGAGGGTGGTGGGAACTGTGGGCAGGCGATTGCTGCACATTCTGGTGGACTCTGGTAGTACTCACAATTTCCTGAATGAGGAGGTAGAAGGAAAGTTGGGATGTCTAACTGAGCCTATGCCAATGGTGAAGGTGGCAGTGGCTAATGGTAATGAACTGAAATGCAACAGAGTGTGCAAGAAGTTCAGGTGGAAGATGCAAGGCAGAGAGTATGAGGCTGATATGCTACTACTCCCTCTGGAAATTTATGATATGGTCCTAGGAGTACAGTGGCTATCGACCTTGGGAGATATACTGTGGAATTTCAAGGAATTGCAGATGAAATTTGTGGTAGGAGATAAGGAGAGTATACTACAAGGGAGTAATTCTGAAGAACTCAAGACCATCGGAGAGGAGCAAATGGATAAGCTATTACAAAAGAGGGACCAGCTGACCAGGGTACAACTCTACATGTTGGAATTAGCTTGTACTAGTAAGGTGCAAGTCAGCAGCAGTCAAGAAAATCAGAAGGCACCTGAACTGGGGCCCCTACTAAGAGAATTTGAAGATATTTTTAGGGAACCTCAGGGCCTACCTCCTAAAGGCCAAATGATCACAAGATTCCACTTATGGAAGGGGCCCGGCCAGTAAACATCAAGCCCTACAGGTACCCTGCACTACAGAAAGACGTTATTGAGAAGATGACAAGAGAAATGATGGAGTCAGGAATTATACAGTCCAGTCATAGCCCATTCTCATCCCCTATAGTGTTAGTGAAGAAGAAGGATGGTTCATGGAGGATGTGCGTTGATTACAGGAGTCTCAACAACTTGACTATTAAAGACAAGTTCCCTATTTCCCTGGTGGAAGAATTACTTGATGAGTTGCATGGGTCCTCAGTCTTTTCGAAAATAGACTTGAGGTCTGGTTACCACCGGATTCGAATGTATGAAGGAGATGTGCATAAGACAGCTTTCCGGACTAACGATGGACATTATGAGTTTCTGGTTATGCCCTTTGGGCTCACTAATGCACCCTCAACATTTCAGGGTCTAATGAATGAGGTATTCAGACCATATGTCATAAAATTTGTATTAGTTTTTTTTGATGATATTATGGTGTTCAGTTAGGATTGGAAGAGACATATGGAACACTTGAGGAGGGTCTTCATGCTGCTACGAGAACACTCCCTCTTTGCAAAGCAATCTAAATGCAACTTTGGAGAGGATAAGGTGGAGTACTTAGGCCATTATGTTTCGGCTACAGGGGTGTCAACAGACCCTAGGAAGTTGAGGGCAGTACAAGAGTGGCTCTTACCCACTACTGTGAAACAGTTAAGGGGATTCCTGGGTCTCACAAGGTACTATAGGAGGTTTGTGAAAAATTATGGAGGTATAAGTAGACCTCTCACAGATCTTCTCAAGAAGGATTCCTTCAGGTGGAATGAAGCAGCTCAGGAAGCTTTCGAGGAGCTTAAGAAGGCCATGACCTCCACTCCTGTACTAGCTTTACCCGACTTCTCAAGAGAGTTTGTGATGGAGACATATGCTTCGGGGGTAGGGATTGGGGCTGTGTTGCAGCAAGGAGGGCATCCTATAGCATATATCAGTAAGGTGCTAGCTCCTAAACATCAAGCACTCTCAGTGTATGAAAGGGAACTCTTTGCCATACTCTATGCAGTCAAGAAGTGGAGTCATTATTTGAGTGGAAGACATTTCATCATAAAAACAGATCACCAAAGCTTAAAATATCTACTAGAGCAGAGGCTCAATACTCCTCTCCAGCACACATGACTGGCCAAGTTATTGGGGTATGACTACGAGATAAGCTATAAGAGGGGTAAGGAGAACGCAGCAGCGGATGCACTCTCCCGCATATCAGGACAGGAACTCTGTTCTATGGCACTATCTACGGTGTCTACAAGTTTTTTGGGCAGAATTCAAAAGAGTTGGAGCTCGGACCACAAGATACAACAGCTAATAGCAGCTATAAGGGAGGAATCAAGCTCTCAACCAAAGTTCACATGGCAGGATGGGCAACTAAGGAGAAAGGGAAGACTCGTAGTAGGAAATGACACTTCCTTACAACAGGATATCATTGCAGCTTATCACTCAAGTCCCATAGGAGGGCATTCTGGGGCTCAAGCAACTGCTAAGAGATTAGCAAGCCTACTGTACTGGAAAGGACTATGGAGACAAGTCAGGCAGTTTGTGAAGAATGTTAGGTATGACAACAAAACAAGGCAGAACACCTAGCTTACCCTGGTCTTCTCCAACCCTTGCCTATGCCCAGGTCAGTCTTTACCGACATATTACCATGGACTTTATCGAGGGTCTCCCTAAGTCTATGGGAAAGGAAGTAATGTTCGTGGTAGTCGACAGGTGCACCAAATACGCCCATTTCATGACACTCCCTCACCCCTACTCAGCCTCTGTGGTGGCCCAAGTTTTCTTGGACAATGTCTTTAAACTACACGGAATGCTGGAAACTATCGTGAGTGATCGAGACCCTGTGTTTCTGAGCAAGTTTTGGCAGGACCTGTTCAGATTACAAGGAGTGGAGCTGCTGGCATCCATGGCTTACCACCCGCAGACCGATGGGCAGTTTGAGGCTGTCAACAAGTGCCTGGAGACCTATCTAAGGTGTATGACCGGAGATAAGCCAGCTATGTGGGCTAAATGGGTACCACTGGCAGAATGGTGGTATAATACTACCTATCACAATACTACCTATCACAATTCTACAGGGAGGACACCCTTTGAAGCACTCTACGGGTTCCAACCTCCCTTGAACATGCCCTATTTCCCTCATGACTCAAAAGTAGCAGCAGTGGACACATATATAACCGACAGAGAAGGCATGATCGGAACCCTCAAGTTTCATCTAAAGAGGGCACAAGAGAGGATGAAGGTGCAGGCAGACAAGAAAAGAACCGAGAGAGAATTTTCAATTGGAGATTCAGTATACCTAAAGCTACAACCCTACAGACAACATACGGCAGCTAGCCGACCATCCGAGAAGCTTTCTCCCCGGTTTTTTGGTCCTTACGAAATCTTAGACAAAATCGGTAAAGTAGTTTACAAACTAAAGTTACCTGCTTCAGCACAGATCCATCCTGTATTCCACGTCTCTCAACTGAAGAAGGCTATCGGGGTCGCTAATTGCTCAACCAAGCTACCCATGGCGGCTGACGACTTGGGAGCCCTGACGATGCAGCCATCTGCAATAATGGAAAGAAGGATGGTGAGAAGAGGGAATAAGGCGGCCGCCCAAGTGTTGGTACACTGGACTAACACTTCCCCAGCCGAGGCGACTTGGGAGTACGCCGATGAGCTCAGGTGGCGCTTTCCGAGGTTCGACCTTGAGGGCAATGGTTTTGAAGGGGAGGGGAATGTTACGGGTTAAAAGAGGGCAAAGGAGTCGATTGCAATAAAAGAGAATTGCAGGGTCAAATTATAAGAAAAGAAGAGTGAGGGACGAGAACATAACAAATATAAGAATAGGGGTATATTTCATAAAGTCTGAGCAAGTTAGTTACAAGAGAGGCGGGAATAGCGTGAGTCAGTAATTTTTAGTATAAAGGATCACTGATATAATCACTACAAGCTATCCATAAATGAAGAAGGTTGTTTTCCTGATATCCTCTGAAATTCTTTTCTCTTTGATCTTCTTCCTCTCTTCTATCTTCTCTTCTTCTCGGGTCGCATCTCTATCGATCTAGTCCATCACAAGTTGTCAAATATGGGATTTCAAATCCCACCCAATCCCACTCCTCCATCCAAACAAAATGTGAGTGTTGTTATAAATTTTCTTTTACTTAGAAAGAGCAAAAAAAAAAAAAAAAGGTCAACTCATCTTCAGCACATCAGACTTATCCAAAATAAATAAATAAAGAAGATCTTAACCACATCAGAATTAGAAGATAACACTGGCCCGTTTGGTACGGAGTCTGGAATTGGAGTGAGGCTGAATTGGAAATGGATTTAATAATTTCAGTTTCTATTTGGTTTAGCGCGGAAGTGAAATTCGGTTCCATTTCTTGATATTTAGTTAAAAAATTAAAGCCAAGAAATATGTTTATATATATTTCAATTACGATTAGATGTGTATATATTGAGTATACATGTATATGAGATATTATTATATATATATATATATATTATGTTTCAATTAGGTGTAGATGTGTATATATTGAGTATACATATATGTATATATATTAGTAATACATATACACTGTATTATATATACGTATATCGGTATATATGTATTTACGTATATGTTAATAATATTGGGTGATGGAAACAAAAAAAAGAAAGAGATTAAACTGAAAATTTTGATTCTGGTCTTCGATTCCCCGGGTATGTGGGGAGAATCAGATTCTTATTTTCGGAGGAGTTGAAATCCCTTAATTGGGGCAATCAAAAACTATTTTTCAATTATATCGTCAACAAAAGGAATGGTTTACTACGGAAACAAACGGCCCTATACATCTTGATCGAACGGAATATTAAAAATATTGCTAGGCAAAGTTGAAACATATATTTTCTTTCTTTTTTTAACAAATATAATCGGATAAAATGTGGTTATCTACAAATTAAAGTATCATCTGAATTATTCAATATTTCATGCGTAGTTATATTATATTATATATTTTGAATTTTCTAAAATTTTTTAAATGGTCTTTTCAGTTCAGTAAGATTCCTTTTTCAATTTTATAAATAGATATGTTCTTAGTAGATCTGAGATCTCTTAAATTTTCATGAATTAATAAATCTAGAGATTTTTTTAATAATATTATTTGACAAATATATGTTTTGAAGACTAAAAGCAACAATAATTCGATCAATTTGGATGTAGCTCTTTTTTACGAAGAGATTAAGGGTGCGTGTTTGGAAGTTGGATTTGGAGGGAGAGGATTTGAAGGGAGAGTGTTTCCCTAATTTGGGAGATTTATTTGAGGGAGAGAGAAGGGAGAATGAGGGATTTGGAGAGACACTCTCCCTCCGTTTTCCTCCATCGTTAAGGATCTCAATTACCCTCAATTCTATTCCCTCATCTACACAACTTTCTTTAGAAACTTTTATAATATATTTTTTTGAAAAAACTTTATAATTTTTATTTTCCTCTTTTCACTTCTCTCCTCTCATTTTCCTGCTGTTCGAGAGTTTTTTAGGGAGGGAGAGGAGAGGGATGGAAAGGAGAGGAGATGAAATGGCGTAAAATGATCTGATCTTGTTTGCGAGCAATTAAGAAGGGAAATGAGAGAAGATGATCCAAGAGAAAAAAAAAATTACACGAGTTAAAAAAAAAAAGTATTATAAAGAGAGTTGCAAAGAATAAGGAGTTAAAAATACATGCATTCCTCCAAATTCCCCCAATTTGGAGGGTTAAAGGATTTTTTAACAATGAAGGGAAATGGAGGCAGAATGTCTCCCTCCAACAAATCTCCCAAACAGGAGAAAACGGGCCCTCCCTCCCTGAAAAACTCCCAAAAACACTAGATTTTTCTTACTTGTCAATGTTCTAATTTAAAACATGACAGATTAATTGAGAAAATAACGTATATCTCTTGCTACTCCACATCAAGTGCAGTCTCCACGATAATAAATAATGCAGTGATCATGAAATGATTTAAAAGGATTTGATCACTGATGTCATAAGGGATAGAGCACAGTATATTTCCAATTAATTGTGGCAAAAGATGCTACCATTTTTTTCTCAAATACTGTCAAATTTGGCTTGTATTGATCATTGTAGTTGTTAAATGCCGTTTCTACTCCAGACATCATCAAAATGATAAACGGCTGTCGTCTTTGCTATAACCTTGATTTCTCCTTTTTATCTATTAAAATTCCACGAAAATATAAATATATAATGTCATCTTCGGGTGAAACCAGATTTGAATTCAACCGATGCAATGCAAAAACTCCTGATAACTAAATTCTAGGTGATATGTCGCACAGTAAGTTTCCCAATATCGAGCGTCCATAAACCTCTGCTTCGATGCATTGGTGTTGGCTGCAAGAACCACATATCGAATGAACAAATACAGTAGGACAACATTAGCAAGATAGGACTTCACAACTATACATATGTTGAAAAAAGAACAAGCTTGATATGTTTCATGTCATATTACATCTAAAATGTGAAGATAATTATAAATTTAGGAGTGAAAATGATAACCGAAAAGCACTGATTTTGCTTTGCCTGAACCGGTAAGATCAATGTAACTGCAGTTGCAAACTCAAAACTATCCTAACCTCAATCATTTACAAAATGTGCTGCTACATCAATTACGCCGAAAAAAAGATATATATGATACATAGAGAAACTTAGCAACAGCAGTTGGATGGATGTGTTACGAGATTTAACATAACAGTTCATCAGTATCTAGCAAAACGCAAATGCCATCGGACCCCAGCAGTAGTAATACATCATTCAAAGGCTCCTCAAAGAGTATGTTCCAGGGCCAAATTTGCTGCAGATCTGAGCATATAAAGACTTGAATATAAAATATCTTCTTCTACTACTTGCGATGCCTCCGCTTCTGCTCCGCTCTCTGTCGCTTTTCCTCTTCCCATTCTCTGTCATACATTCTGTCCCGAGGTTAAGGCAAGCATTGTAATGGCGAGAGATAGAACATTTCTGAATATATCAGAGGTTTAGAAAAGATTCATTCAGACACATTGATCTTATTCTATCAGAGGTTTAGAAAAGACCAATCGTCAAAAAACCCCTGAGACAGCATTAAAGCATTTGGTGAATAATGTAACGTAAGAGGATATTGATTTGACATGATTAAGAAAGCAGGAAAAACATTCTGAGGATCGATTGCAATGAAACATGCAAATTTCCAAAGAAAAGAGCCTGTCAAAACAATTCATGTCGAGTGAAGTACTCTGAAAAGTGAGCGATTTCATGAGATAGCTTATAAGGCAACATGAAAGGGGCAATCAACTATGCCAGTAAGGAAGTTCAGCAAAGAGGGGGAATATTGAAGGATACGGATCAGCATCGCGACGGGCAATCTTTGCAGGCATATCTTTACTATGGATCCGTGGGCCTGGTTCTTCCAAGTAAGCTGGGCGTGGGGCCATTGCACCTTTTCGATCTCTCTCTCCTCTCCCGTCGTATGACTGCGATAGACTAATAGATAGGGGAGGGGGTGGGCCCCGGGTGAGTATTCCCCTGGCTCGGCGGATGATAAATGCTCTCTTTTGAGTTTCCGCCTTTTAGCTGCTGCAGCTGCCACCTCCATATCCTCCTTCAAGAGATTTGCTTTCTCTCTTTCCCTCTCTCTTTCCTTATCCCTCTCATCCACCTTTAGCCAGAAAACCGACAAGATGACCACTTATTACATGGCAATCCAAAATAGAACGTACATCGAAAAGAATAATATAGTCCAAAGCCAGAATAAGCAAATTGGTTTATTATACTCATGTAGAAACTCATAATTAAACCTTCAGTTATTGAGATGTAGAACTGCATATCTTTTAGACATAAGTAGCAGGGAGAATCATCGAAATTGAGATATTAGTTCCAACAGTTCCACATAAGCATACAAATCATATCAGTAAGGGAAATTAAGGATTTACAAAGCATAAATAATAGGAGAGACAAAAGGATTAATGGGAAGACAAGGAGCATAATTTAGAAGCACAAGAACATTCCAAAACTAATGACCATTGGTCCAGAAGCTAAAGTCTCTAAACCACCTATCAAGCAAAAGGTCAGTAATGATTTTATCATCTATTTAGATAATATATGTATGTATCGTGTACATATTTCACTTTGGTAATACAGATCAGCACAAATCAGATAAAAATTATATGTATTGCCCAAGTCACGTTTACAGCACAAGAAGTTAATGATTTTCAGAAAACAGCATCAATCTTAACATTTCCTGGCAATCGATCACAAAGAGCTAATAAGATTACTGTACTCAAGCTGCATATTATTGTGCCTAGTAAGATTTTATCTTTCTCATCAACTAAGAATCAGAGCACAAGTATGAGAAAATACGATACATACCACTAGAACATCAGCCATCAGTCAGCTAATAATACAACATCATGCAACAAGCATCAGCCAGGCACAAAGAAAGTCCACCATAGCATTTCACAAACACATTAACCATAGTTGATACTCATGCATACCTTCAAAGGTAGAGCTTCCCGTTCTTCTCGTTTTCTATCCCGAAAGTCATCATCTCTTCTTCGTTTTGTATCATCCAGAGGCACAGTGTTCTCTTCAGATCGTCTCCTTTCTCTCTCCTCATGTCTCGGTGAAAGCCTTTGACTGTGCCGGGTAGTCCCAAACCTTCCATCGGCATTTTCATTTTCTCTTCTACTAGCAGGAACAGATTGAGGAACCATGTGAGGTGGCAAGGGGGGTGGAGGCGGAAGGCTTTGCCCATGAAACCGGTCATCACTATAAGACTTATCCCCCATAGATTCACCATGACGTAATTTGCTCCTCTCATCTTTACTTCTCTCATCCTTAGCCTCATCACGACCTTTTCCTCTCTCAACAGAACGCTCTCTCCCATACCTCTCCATTGACTTATCCCTTGATTTCTCAGCCACATCTCTTTCCATTCTTTCCCTATAATCCCTATCATGTCTATCAACACCTTTATCTTTCAACCTATCCAAAGCCTTATCTGATGCTCTTTGCATATTCTGCTCATCATTCGCCATTCTATCGGCATCAGACAGTCGAACATCCATCAATCTCTCCCTGTCGGAGACTCGAACTTCACCCTCAGTATCTCTGGAATCAGAGTCCCCCTTCCTACGTTTGCTCACCCTATCAGCTTCATCAGCTGGGCTGCTTCTCTTCTGAAGCTTCTCGCTTAACTTTGAAGCTGATGGAGAAGGATCGCGCCTTGGCCCAGTAGGTCTCACCACATCCAGATTATCGCTTCCATCATCTTTAGCTGCAGGAGCTTTAACATCAGATGTCTTGGAATTATTCTCAGCCTTCGTTTCAACACTTTGCGAATCTATGGCTGCTCTCAGAGATGAAGTCGAACCTTTACCCGTGCCACCGTTGACAGCAGAAGCAGTGGAAACATTACTGACCCCACCTTGCCTGCTCTCTGAGATCTGAGCAGTAGCAGAAGTCCTAGAGGCAGCTTTCCCAGATCTGCCCTCATCTTTGGCAGAGTCTTGTTTCATCGGTTTGCCTACAGATCCAGCAGGAATGGACCGTCTATTTGAAGGTTTAACCTAACATTTTAGAGTTCAATTAAGATTCAGAATTTTTATTACTCCTCAAGATGGTATATTTGGAAGAAAGAAAGGCAAGAGACTAATTCAGAAATTTGACAACCACAATACATGCTGAATACATGATCCAGCAGGATTGGACCGTCTATTTGAATTTTAACCAGCCATTTTAGAGTTCATTAAGATTCTGAATTTGTTACTCCTCAAGATGATATATTTGGGAGAAAGAAGGAAAGAGAATAATTCAAAAATTTAACCACCACAATACTTGCTCAATTATACACTGGATAAAATAACTCATTAACAATCCTCCTTCACAACTCTCTGTAGTGAAAAACAAAGCAGTCAAAATGGAGAATAAACTTATATAAAGTCGAATACATGACAAGAATCAGGGTTGTACCTCAGTTTCAGCAGTGTCCTTTGGAGCAGAATCTTCCACGTGCCTCTGATTTGACCCTCCAGCTTGTACAGCAGAAGTAGCAGATATCTGAACATTAGATCCATTAACTAAAGACCCACCTCTAGCCTTGGTAGATCCAGGATCAGATTTGGAATGTAAAAGGTTATCTGATTTCTCATGTTTGGCATCTGCAAGTTTCGTCCTTGACGTCTGTTCTTTGGCAGAAGTCCCAGAATCAGGCACTTGCTGTGCTACTCTTCCAGAATCACTTTGAGTAACACTAACAGCAGAGCCATTAGTCGTATTAGCAGCCACAGACTTTGTCGCAAGAGATGAAGAGGGCTTTAAGTCCAAATAACCCATCCCAAATTCTTCATCCGTAACCCAGAAGGGCTGCAAAGAAAAAAGAGATTGAACTTACTGGGGAATCTAAAAACTTATGTAAAATTGCCAAAATAAAGGCATAAATAAACCATCTTACCTTTCTAGCTGCCAAAGCAGCAGCCACACCTGTTGCCAACACTTTGAGATCTTCTCTCTCATCGCCTTTAATTTTGGCCACCTGTATACAAGAGGAATTGTAAACAATAGGGGAGACATTTCAAGTTAATTTATGCTGACTTTCCAAAATATACCCGCTTTTCAAGGTTAATCCCAGTTTTCCGAGTAACTGGGAAGACACCAGAAATTTTTGTCAGCATGATAAGGGCATTTCGAATTTCCATGTATTCACTTGATTCCAAGCAAGCAATCAATAACTTTGTGATCCTCTGACTCCATTTCCAATGCACCTACAATCAGAAAAAAGAGAAGGATAATAAGATTTTGATTGTGGAAAATGACAAATGATTGTGTAGTGTGTTGAGTTAAAGTTAGAGTTAAAATTTTTGTTATTTTAACTGCGAAACCAAACGGAGCGTATAGAACTCTGGATGCAAAAAAGATAATGCTTCACGTGTTTCATTTCATACAAAAATAAGTTTCATGAAAATAGGTTTCATGAAAAGTAATAGTAAATGTATGCAATAACAATCCTAGTGTAGTATATTATGTCACATATGAAGACACTTGAGTAAGCAAGTGCCGTGCTTCTTGCATTATTCTGTTGCTGTGTCATGACTGTCTTTGCTTTAAAATTAATAAAACCAGTCCCATAATCATATTTTAGGCAGTGTTCTGTCATTCTCCAATATATAGCGGATGATCATGTCTTATTACCGAAATATTTGTTATTTTCCACATTTAAAACAGTGTTTAAAATTATTATCCTTCAAGCCATAAAAAAATTGTTTATTAGATCTCTTAGAATGATAATGCCTTCAGCTTAAGTCATGGCAGTCAAATAATACACAAAAAGAGCATACATGTATTAAGAGTTTGTAAATTATAACTCAACAAGTGTGGATTTGACTAAGTCAATGAAATTAATTCTTATTTGAAATTTTGATTAGTATTCAAGAGGATCACAAAACAAAAGGAAAAAAGAAATTCTTACCTTTATAAATTGGCCATAAGTAACACGTTGGCTGTTTGGATATCTATAATATACAGCAAATCCTGGCATGTTCCCGCACTCTCTTTCATATATAGACTCATCACTCTGGAGACAAAGTGCAATGACCATCAATAGAAGGAAAAGACAAAAGTTGTCGACTAATGTTTCTGCACAAGGAAGGACAATCAGTAAGAAATCATATACACTAGTAGAAGAGCCAACCCCAGAGTGGTGATTACCTTCCAGTAATATGCAGTCTTCAGTGTCTCATATAAAAACCTCCCTAGTCTGCCAACTTCATACTCAGTACAGCAGCAGATCATGGGTTGTAGTGTCTTGCATATTAAGACATCAATGTGATTCACTGTGTTAAAGAAGGGGGTCCCCAGCGAATGAAGAGTATTCACAAACATGGCACAGTAAACAGCATCAGGCATGCTAAAAGTGCATCTCGGAAATATACAACGTTGAAGGAACTCCATGTTGATCTTTAGAGTATCCGGACATGAACTCAACCACTTGTCTTTCTCCCGAGAAAGGCGTGCACGAACAGAAGCAACATTCTCTTCATGCTTATAAAGCTCACTCATCAGCCTATCAAGTGCTTCCTGAATTCTTTCCTTGTCTTTCTTCCTCTTAGTAATAGCAGAACTTGAGGTATCAGAGAGTTCCTCAAGAACTTTAAGCGCAGCATGTTGCTTGGCGATCTCAGACTCATAACGAGTTCGAGGAACATACAGATCATACAACGTGAGACCCCAAAATGTGGCATAGAGATCCGGTGACAAGCTATTCCAAGCTTTAGCAGGCAACATTGTTTTAGCAGTTGCCAGAAGATCTGACCACCTGCATACATTTATTTGACAAAACACAGAAAATTTTCAGAAACCTCATTCCACAACAAAAGACAACTCTGCCACGAGGGACAAGCTCTGATAATTGCAGATAACTTGATGAATGATGGGGAAGACTAGGCCAGTAATGAATAAATACATTATAGGCTTCTTTGGAGAACCAAGATCGAGAACCAATTTGCAAGGATTGTCTTCTGACTCGGAATCTGAGCCTATAGGTTCCTTGATATCCAAAGGCCAGCAGACTTCAGACCTGCCCTGACACTTGAAGATCCTCATTACCGGACGATATATCAAGAAAGCAACCTATTGCAAGGAACTCACAAGGTCAGTAAGAAAACCAACATCAAGGCTAAAAATAAATAGGGGAGAGAGATAGAAAGGAACCTCAGGCTCAAGGTGATACAGATGAACAAGATCATCTAGTGAGGGGATCAGTTGGGCATAAGCAGTGGCTGGTGTCACTGAGCTGCACAGAAATTCAACATATTGAAGAAGGGTCCCATGACACCTATCAAATTGCTCACTGACCATCTTAACGTAGGGTGCTTCGGCATTTATGACAACCCTGCAAATAAATAAATGCATTTATATAATTATTTGTAAGGAACAGGAACACATAGATTAAGTTGCCTGCAAATAAATGTACGAAACAAGTGACAGACAAACACAAACGACATGACTGATGCATATAATATAACTTCTCTTTAAGGCAGCAGCCACAATTTCTCATGTACTAGACAGAAAATTCAGAAAATTGAACGATGGTATGCACTCTCAATAACTATAGGCTTTTTTCCCTCATCCACTCCAAGACATTCTAAAGTCATATGGCATTTACAATCAAAACTTACAGAGATCGATGTTGAGCAATAAGCAATAAAAGTGGGACTGCCAACTTGGGATCATCCTTTGGAAGCAAGGAATCTCTCAGCCTGTTAGTCGATTTGATCAGTGCCTGCACGGGAACTTAGATTCTTTGAACTTTTTCTTTTGAAAGATTAAAAGCATGAAATACTACACTGAAAAATCAAATTCTACAGCATGAACTTCAGCAGCAAAGCAAAGTGAATTTTGGCTAATAAAGAACACAACAAAGAGAAGTTCGACAAAATTAGAGGATGACGGTTGGTTATTTAGCAGCTATAGTAATATAATGAAATACTAGATGATGTTCCAGCTATAACTGAATCACTGACAATACTGCAACGGGAATGCACGCTTTAAGTTCCTCAAGGAGAAAAGACAGCTAGTATTTGATCCATACAAAACTGAATTTTTGTTCGGCACATTTAGTTTGCGAAATGGAAGTTTCAGTTCCCTATAATTGTTCAGAGGGATGGTACTACCAAATTTTAGGCACCTATAGCCTCAATCTGCAAAAATGGAACTTCTGGTGAAATCTCCCAGCATATAAAAGAGCAGGCTAGGAGGTATATCCTACTGTCAAAAGGGGGAAAAAATGACTCTACCATACATGGTGATATGGCCAGTTCAGAAGCAGTAGAGTACAAACCCTTGTGAAAATAGAATACGATTTAGAGAAAGAAAGAGAACAGCGACATTGGAAGTTCGAAAATTTTTTCAACTGAAAGTTGCCACTACATCAACTTAGCTGAAGCTTTCTACATTTTTTGCACAATCCTAGTGCCTCCAAATGAACTTTTCTTGTTAAAAAGTTGGAAGGTTTTATGTACTTCCTTAATGATCATCCCTCTGACCACCATGCTAATCTTAAGGCAAAAGCAAGAATCAGCATTTAATTGGAGGTAAACCCATTCCATTATGTTTCATCTAGGAAAAGCAGATGCAGTACATAAGAAAAGAAATGACTCAGCAGTCCAACTTCCAATTACCTTGTTGTTCCGAGTCAATCCATAAGTAGTAGCCTGATGGCGTAAAGTTTCACTGCCGGCCATTGCATCCAACTGTTCCTCTGTCAGATTTTCCGTGTACTGGACATTTGCCATTTGCTGAATAAGCTCCTGATTAAATCAAAATTCCAATTAGCAATCAAACTGGCTAATGCAGTAGAAATTGCATCGGACGCAGGTTTATATATTACCTGCAGCACAACGAGCTCAATACCTTGACCTCTCTTTAACTGGTTTACAAGATACTGGAAAAGGCCTCTCAATTCCATTGACGGATACTTTTTGCACCTAAGCAAAAGAATAATTTCTATGTAAATGTCAAATGACGAATTAGTCCTTAGTCACAGCTACGAACTAGAAACAATGAAATGAATTGCAATTAAGCACATACAACGTAGAATGGCAATTTAAGCGCATACGACGTACAATGGCAATTGGGCACATACAACATAGAGACATGAGATACAGTATCCACCTGTCTTATTTTTCTAAATTAAAGACTATCTTATAACCTTGTACATGTAACTGCAGCTAAAAACAAAATTATCCTAAAACCACCGACTGATTGTCAACTAGAAAAAATTTGAATGTGGAGATTGTGCAGCCCATCCTCTCTACAGCTGAACATGAGAAAGTGAAAAATCTACGGTTCCAGATGCAGTACAGCCACCAGTCAAATGGGTTGAGCCATCCAAAAAAACCAAATGTACCTTGATGGTGATTAAAGCCTCCCATAATCAGCTAATGCAGCTAGAATTAAAACAAGACAGATAGGCTTTTAAAAACCCCTTCCATGTTTAGGTGTCTCTTTCTCTCTAGAAGAGCATGTCCCCACTCAATCCACAAAGAAACCCCAAAAAAACAGCCAATGAACAACTCATAACTTTCCAATTTGCCCCCACATTATCTTCTGATCAATAAAAGCAATAACCTATATTGAAAAGGGAACTTGAATAAGATCCAACTGCCCAGAACAAACTGATTCTGTCTTCAGCTCCCCCAATTAAAATTTGGCACCTGATGGGACTAAGATAAGAAACCCAAGGTAACTACTCAGAGGTAATTCAGAAAGGAGTTCTTTTCTTCAGTTAACAGGGTGACTGAAGATCAATTTAGTAGGAGAAATATCATCACAAAGACCCAGAAAATTTAAGGTTCATCTGCACTTCCATACAACAACATTAAAGCTTGGAATCCAGCAAAACTTCTACTCCAAAATTCACCTTTCACCATCTGCACTAAAATATTCTAAAACAAAGATAAAAGCTTTATGATTGGATTTTGGTAGA
The DNA here is from genome assembly GCF_007655135.1 of Punica granatum. Classification (NCBI taxonomy): domain Eukaryota; kingdom Viridiplantae; phylum Streptophyta; class Magnoliopsida; order Myrtales; family Lythraceae; genus Punica; species Punica granatum. The sequence goes on from NW_022204051.1 coordinate 29,609, forward strand.
ATCATCAGGACTCCAGTATGCTGTCCAACTTGGTGTCATCTACCTTGACAGGTAGGTTACCACAAACTGCATAAAAGACCAAACGAGGCTTAAGATCCTAATTACATCTATCCAAGTTTCCTGTTAGCCTCGCTATCCTCTAATTAACGGAAATTTTGCATAAGAGCAAGCCCTTGAGAATTTTATGTTGTTCACTTGGCTTAAAAACTTACAAAAAATTTCCAACACAAGCTATTCGTGCACATGTGCCAATGATACTAATGAATTTGGACTTACTAGCGCACCATAAACAATCCATGGTGCTGAAGGGACCTAATTTAGCATGCTCTGGACCGAGTCATAGTTTTGTGAATTAACATCCCCAAAAATTCTAGATGAATAACCAGGCTTTCCACAGGTTAATATCAATATATAGGTTGGAGACTAATATGAAGGATCTGGTCACAAGGGATGTACACAAAAAAAAAAAAAAAAACTTTAGTCGTTCAAACTATAAAATAGAGGAAACGAGTGAGTTGCATGTTTTGATTATATCCAGTAAATAAAAACAAACTGAATAAGAAGTAATTCTTTTTTAATTGGAGATGTTCAATTTCAAATGTGAGCTCAACTTCAACATATGCACAAAATGTCAACTAATCGCTGAGAAAATAGATAAATTTTGGTCCCACAGCAGTACTATAAGTTAGAGAGGAGAAATCTGCAATATTAGTCCAATCAATACTTTGAAACCATAAACAGAACAAAGTCGTTAGTGGAAGTCCAACATACAGGTGACCCCAAAAGGAAGCCAAAGATTGGAGCCAGTCTGACAGATTGAGGCCATCATCTTTTAGCTTCTCCCGACCCCCTTGAGCTAATCGCTCAATAACCACATATTCCAAGATGTCATATTCGAGCTGTGTTGAAAGCAAAATTTCAAAGAACAAGATCAGACAGTGAATAACCAAATGCAGGTCCCAAATAACATCAGAATAACAATTATATCTTCAAGTCATCAATAAGAAGGCGCAAGAAATTAATGAAAGTTTCTTTCAATGGTTCCCCATCAAAGCAAGAATGTGATGGAATTTCCAATTAAGTTTCGCACTACAGAAGGAGATAAATTATTGTTCCCACTTTCATCATTTGATGAGGTTTAGTCCAGTCCCCATAGCACACCACAACCCATGGGACCACGTGTCTCCATATCCTTGATTAAAGGGCTTTCCCCAGCAGGCTATGAACCAAAATTGTATTTCAACATAATCAGAGAGTGAGATTTGCAGTTTCTAGTTGGTCCAGAAAGAAAAAGATTACAAGGCACGGATGGCCTATTCTTCCAAAAGGAGAAAGGATAATGTTTCGAACAGTGGAGAGTGATGAGCCTTTCTAGCAAAGTATTTCACTGGAAATTTGTTTTCCTTTTCTCAGCCATTCAACTCATAACTAGGCTCAGGAGACTAGCAATGAAATGGATATGAAGCATCCAAAATTATCTCTTTTCAGAATGCAGCTTATCAAAGATTTGCCTCCTCAGATAGTTCTATCCAGGAAAAAAATACTTTGTTTTGCTTGATACCTACTCCCTCCAATTCCAGAAGATGGGGATTTGAAAAAAGAGGAAGAAGCATACTGAGATACTGCGTTATAGGCAAAAAGAAAACAGACCTGTGTGAGATACTTGAATGCATCAACTACTGGAGCAATCATGTCCCTGTACGCCTCAATCTGGGTACAAGTTGTCAATTTTACATTATTAGACATGTAATCTTCCCTCTTAAAAAGCAAGAAAAATACTCACAATCAAAGTACCTGATGTACAATTGTTCGGAGGACGGTCATGGGATTAGCATGTGCTAGTTTGGCCACCATCCGACCTAGTTGCTTCAAGTTCTCCTTTGCAAGACGTTTCAGGATCCTTCTGGTATCCAACTGTCATAGCAAAGCAAGGACAAAATAAGAAAGGGCCCTTGTAGATATCCATAATTTTTGAACGACTTATCCTTGCATGGTATGACCTTAGCCGTTTGTCTTGCAGCTAAAATCATAGGCATCCGTTCATCTTCTTTTTCCCATTCACCATATAACCGATACCGCACCTGACGACATAAGATACATCAACCGAGAATAATCGATTTTGTCACAGTAAAGGAATTCAAAGCATAAATGGGCCTACCTCGTACGGAAGAAGACTCATTACTTCCCAAATCTCCTGCCCAACAGCAGGATTTGCGGGCACCAGCTGTAAAGAAGGTAGGAGGCAAGTTCCCAAAGCTTCCTCAACTCTTAGCCTAGCTTCCTTTAGGTGGAGGCGAGGAGCTTTACTTTCCCCATTGACAAATTCAACATTTAACCCCCATCATCACTAGTTACAAGGTCCAGAGCAGACAGTAAATATACTCTCAAAACTCGACAAACCTGCCCATATTATAATCAAATATCCATATTAATATTATCATCATTACAATAAAAGACAACTATATCCACAAACATGAATAGATTGCGCACCTTCTGCAATAATATGGTGTCCCGGTAGAGGTACGGCCCAGCACAAGCAAGCATCTGGAATAGTTCTTTAGGAAGATCAATGAAGGACCTACGGACCAATGAGTCTGTTGTATCCATAGCATCCCCGCTAGTGGGAGGTGTAAACCCGAGACTATGAAAATGCATTTTCCTAACAACACTATATGCTGGAAAGATCGTTTTCTCAATGAGCCTGGCAAGATTATCAAATGTTATATAAGTACAGAATGTATACCGTACAAAAATAATCGCCATTGAAAAGGGGAAAAAAGTATATGGTTCATAACCACCCACTTCTCATCAGAAGTCCTGAATATACTCTTGCCTGTGATCGATATAGTCAATTCAACTGAGCTATTCAAAACGCATACCTGAACAAGCCATCACAGATTTGAAGATGTGCCACTGGATTAAGAGATGAAAGTCGCTCGAACAATATATTGGCATGATACCTGAGAAAACATGGTTTCAGCAAGTTAACTTGAAGGTAGAGTATATGATGATTTGAACTATTCCTGTGCAGAAAATGATCACATCTTATAGTTAAACATGCTTGCCCCTCAGGGACTTTATGAATCACTTAAATATGATAAGTGCTACTCTAAGCAGAGATGATAAGTACTTCATATAGCAGTATGCACAACATATGACTTTGACAATATCCTTTGCCCCTGTAGGCTTTTCCTAAAACAATATTAAGTAGAACAACAGCATTTAATAATGAACTTCTGAAAACAATAGTAAGAATAAGCCCTTTCTGGGCTTAGTCAAGTCAGATAATCCCACATTCAAAATGAGTTAGTCATGTAACATAGACATAGCCTCAACTATACAATTTTCTTTTTTTTTTTCGTTTTTGTTTTTTTCTTTTTTGGGTTTGATAGACAAAAAGATGCTCATTGGAGTTGCAGCATGAGGAGATCTAAAGAAGTTACCAATCCTCCACAGAAAGGAATCCAGAAAGCAAGCCCAAACTTTGATTATTCTCCAACTCTGGAAGACGCTCAGCTACAGCATCTGTTTCCAAGTCCAAGGCAGCAAAGAGATCTATAGACACATCTCCCTGTTTTTCGTCTTCCATGAGATCCTTCCCAGTGGCTGCAAGATTTATCTTACCAATCTTGTTAGCCTGCACAGATTCAACAGCCAATGAACATGTGGCAAATAACCCTCTAGTAGATGGTTTACAAAAAAACTCAAAGCCTCATATCCTCTTAACTTTGAGGAAAATAAATTGCAAGAAGAAACTTTTGAGCACATCTGCGAAACAATAATATGAAATAAAAATGAAAATGAAAAGTCAAAAATAAAAAAAAAAAAATAAAAAATAAAAAAATAGACTATTAGTCATGATTAAAGAGGTGCACAACAAGAATACCCATCTTCATATTATCACTGCTAACATTTAAATTTTTATTATGTCAATGTACCTCATCAAGTCTCTTGGCAGAAAAAGCACTATAGTGCTCAAATGCTTCATCATCCCTCGGAAGTAAATGCGAATACCTATAACCATCATGCAACTATGAGTTAAAAGCAATGCAACCTAAGAAGCACTAGGGCCGATAATAACAACAGTAAGCACCAAGGGCAGGCCATCATTACCATCATATCTTATGCTTTTACTGACAATAATCAAGCAACCCTTTAGGAATTTAAGAAGCATTAAAGCCAATAAAAAAACAAAGTAAGCACAGCATGCCATCTTAAACCATTATCATATCCTATGCTTTTACTAACAATAATCAAGCAACCCCTTAATTAAAACAAAATTTTCAAACTCATTGAGATGCAAAACATAATAATAGAAATGAATCCCATGAAAAAACTTTATCTATATTTCTATTATAATAATTATAATAAAGAGAGAGGCCAGCCTTGGGGAAATTACCGAGAAA
>NW_022204052.1:0-56366 GCF_007655135.1 Punica granatum
GACGTAAAGACCGACATAATGATGCCTATATCTCGCGGCGGCGCTGGAAATGACGCTCCAGAAGTTCTGCATTGCTGGTACAGCATACTGACCAAGATCTCCAGGGACGACCTCATTCCCGACCGTTATGTAGATGACGTCGACGTCTGGGAAAGGTCTTACGTAAGTGTCGTACCTATTCAAACAGTCAACTATATTGTTAATTTCATCACTAATAGAAGTAATTAACTATAAAAATGCTGAATCAATTAACAGGACTTACATTAATTGAATGATTAAACTTCCATCAGGAGCCTTCTTAAAGGAGGGATTACAGAGACTAATCAGAGGGTGTCAAGTTGCAGAAAGTCGGATGGTTGTCTGTATGAAATAATAAGAAATTTATTAAATAACAAGACACTTGTTATTTAATAAGAAACTTATTTTTTTTTTATAATAAAATACTTGCTAATAATAAAAAAACTTGTTATTTTATAAGAAACTTATTATTTTGAATATAACAAAACTCTTATTAAATACAAGTTATGTTACTAAATAGCAAGGACCTTATTTTTTTGGAGCATCCTTAAAAGTGCACATCTAAGATGCTCTGAATAGTAGACGCTCTTAATTGAATGATGCAAGCTCAGAAACCAGATTGCGACTCTCTCTGGGATTCGAGCACCATCTCTCGCCAACTTTCCCGACCACAAGCCTCTTGGAGAGACCACTTGAAAGAGAGAGGCCTACAAGGCCTTCACTGTTCTTTCCTTCATAGGAAGAACCACAGCCTAGGAAGTCTAGTTTTGTGGAATTATGGGAAAATGCGAGACATGCTACAGAAGCAGCAAGAAGAAGATAGGAAAAGAAGAATGAGGTTTATGAAACTCCTACCCAGGTTCCATCTGCCTCTAAGCCACTTGAAGAAAAGAAGAAGGATGGAGATGATGAAGAAGAAGACACACATGGAGTCTTCATGGTTTTCCCTAAGGAAAATCTTCTTAGTTCCTTTCTCAAGGAACACTGTCAAGATGATCAAATGTTAGTCAAAGATGATTCGTCTGAATCAGCTACTCAGCTACAGATGAGGAATCTGAGACCTCTCACAGAGACGAAGATTCAGAATATTCATGGGAGACAGTAGACTCTTATCCCCCAGTTAAGATGATGGGTAGGGGAGAAGAGTTGGCTCATATGATGAAGTCCAATCTCAAGTGGCGGATACCCCACCAGCAGCAACAGTAGCAACACCATCCAAAGGGAATCTCGTCTTTACCTTAGACGATATCCCCTATTCTAGGTAGCCGGACAGACTCCAGGAGTTCCTGGTTTACCTCACCACTCGAGCACTCACCAATGACAGCAACCGTGATCTTATGTCCGACTTCGTATCTCGGTTTATTGGGACATTACGAAACTGGTGGATTAGTTTAGGAGAGCAGGATCAGCTCCAGTTCCTCATAAAGAGCCTTGCAAAAGCGATCCATATTCTGCATGTGTTCTTTGTAGGAAATCCTGATGATATCAAAGAGCTCAAACAAAGAGAGTTCTTTGAAAGGAAGTGTTGTTCATACAAGAGGAAACATCTAAACTTGCACTTCAAGCACATGGTTTGGTTGTTCTATGAGCTTGGTGCTGATATCTCCCTAAAGCAGGTTTTCCTCTCCTCCATTCCTGCATCACTAGCAGAAGCAATTGAAAGAGCACTCTAGGTAAGAAGAAAAAGGGTCATTGACTGCACGGTTGGAGAAATACAACAGGAGATCCATGTGGCTTTCGAAGAGCTTGCAAGAAGAAAGAAGTTATAAAGGAAGTCCTAAGGAGAGATAAGTCAATGGAAAGAGGTTGCAAGCGGCCTGAGTTGTACGTCAAATGCTCTGGCAGAGACAAGGACTGCAGCTGCTCAATAAGAAAAAGAAGTATTATAAGAAGTGGAAATTCTCCAAGGCCAAGTCCAGAATATAAATCCTAAGGAAGAAGAAGAGGTTTGGAAAGAAGTATAAATCATCGAGGTGCTACCTCTATAATCGGCCTGGCCACTTCACCAAGAACTGTCCAAGAACCCCGAAGAAAGGAATGAAGCTAGTCCAGTAGTTGGAAACTGCCATAGGAATTTCCTTGGAGAAAGATGATGTGGAGTCACTCTTCTCCTTGGATGAAGAAGTTGGACCATCGTCCATCGCGGCTTTGGAAGTTCTGACAGATTCTGACTCTAGTTTTTATGAGTTCGAGTCTGATACCTGGGATATGGCGGTTGAGGATATTGAAGGAATTAACATAGTAAACTCAGTTCCTCACGTTCTAGTCTTGGTTTATACGTCAAAATACTCGAAGCCTATCAAGGTTATTGCGTTCCTAGACACTGGAGCCGCCCAAACCATCATGAACCTGGAGGTTTTGCCACAACAGTGCTGGAAGCCATTCACAAAGTATTTCAGCACTGCCTCCAGTGAGGTGTTATCTACCCACCTCATTAGCTGACCCATTAAGATCCAGTTCTTTCCTGGTTGTTTTCTCATCACTAGGGTACTGGGTTCAACATTGCTTAGGAAAGACATAGTAGTTGGCTGGGATATAATCAATAAGGTAAACAAGCTCATAATGATGCCAGAAGGGGTCCGTTTTAAGCACTACTTTTAGCCGTATGTGTAAATCCCTCTACTCTTCATGGCGCTGGAAGATGAAGTCAAGCAAATCCTTGAAGGACTGGTCCAGGACTTAAAGTAACAGTCTTGTGCGAACTCTCATCAGGAGTTCCTCAAGAAGTGTCCTCAACCTCTATGGAAAAATGAGCAGTTCTTTGTGAGGCTGCCATTCAAGAAGAATGAGGACATTAATCCTACCAAGGCCAGTCACTCAGGAATGAACCTTGAGCACCAGCGACTTGCCTTCGCCGAATGTACAGAATTGCTCCAGCAAGACCTCATTGAGCCCTCTGATGCACCATGGGTATGTGAGGCTTTCTAGGTTAACAAGCGATCAGAGTAAGTCAGAGGAAAGCTGCGGCTGGTTATTAATTACCAGCCCTTCAACCATTTCCTGTAAGATGATAAATTTCTATTGCCTAATAAGTAAGCCCTCTTCACCAGCCTCTCTGAGGCAAAGGTATTCTCAAAGTTTGATCTGATGGTGGGCTTTTGGCAACTCGAGATCCATCCAGAAGATAGACCCAAGACTGGATTTTGTATCTCCAATGTCCATTTCCAGTGGAAAGTCATGCCGTTTAGACTCAAGACGTCGCCATCACTGTTCCAGAAAGCCATGTGTCGGGTCTTTACTCCTATCATAGATCATACCCCTGTATACATTGACGACATCTTTCTGTTCAGCCCAATAGAAGAGGCCCATGTCCGGTTGCTCCAAAGATTCTCAGATATTGTCCAGAAGTATGGAATCACGCTCTCCGAGAAAAAGATGGTAGTTGGCCAACGAGAAATCAATTTCCTTGGCATGCAGCTTGCCAATGGCTAACACCAGCCAGAACCGCATGTGGCCCAAGAATTGCTCAAGTACCCTGAGGAGTCACTGACCAAGAAACATGTCCAATAATTTGTTGGAATGGTGAACTATCTTATGGATTTCCTTCCAAAGATAGCCAAGCTCACTCGGTCATTAGAAAAGATGTTAAAGAAGGATGCCCCTGCTTGGGGACCTACTCAAACTAAGGCGATCAAGGAGCTAAAGGCTTAATTACAATCCCTGCCTCCACTCCAGATCCCTTCTATAGGAAAAAGATCCTCCAGACAGATGCAAGTGACAAGTACTGGGGAGCGGTCCTAATTGAAGAAGTTCACGAAAAATGTCACATCTGTGGATATAGGAGCGGAAGGTTCAAGTCGTCAAAACAGCACTATCACTCCACTTTCAAGGAAATCCTGGCGGTTATGAATGGGATAAAGAAGTTCGAATTTCACCTCGTTGGACATAGGTTTCTGGTGGAAATGTATATGTCTAGCTTCCCCAAGATGCTGCAGTTCAAGCAGAAGCAACTACCTCACCCTCAACTGCTTAGGTAGGCAGAATGGTTTTCTAAGTTTGACTTTGAGGTCAAACACATCAAGAGGAAATACAACACGCTAGCGGACTTCTTGTTAAGGAAGGAATAAGCACATATACGACAGACTCTGTAGGTTTTGCCTGTTATCTGCATGTTCACCACCCTGCAGGCATAGAACCAAGCTGCAAGCGTCCACTGGAGAAGCCCTGGAAGAATTAGGGGAGATATTCCCCTTGAAGTCTCAAGCTTAGTAAAAGAAAGAAGATTTCTAGTAGAAACTCGCAACCTCTTCTGGCATTATCAATGGAGGATATTACGATATCATGGAGGACTCAACCTCCTACCTTTCGATATGCATCATCAATACCCTTTCATCCACCCATTCATACACTCTGGAATTGCACCATACCCTGAGGACATGAAATGGTTGTACTGGTAATTGTTCCACTACTACCATAGGCATCCAATTTGAACTGGAAAGAATCCTCAGATTTCTCGGGCACAACTCTACAGTCAATGACATGATCAGCTATCCTACTAAAACAAAGAATTCAGATACTCATTTTATCCAGTTCCTAGAATGATTTAAACAACTTCAGGAGTAGGAAGCCATTTTTACCCGAGAAGCTAAAAGAGTGCAGGCACTACCACAAATGGACAGGCACATCATTGTACTGTTCCACCAAACGTGGTACGTGAGTGGTCTTAGAAGAGGAAGAACTTCACAAGCACAAGGGGAACCATCAGAATTCCAACGGAATTACTTCTCAAAAGTCTGGAAGACTTTAGTCACAATATCCGCGATGACGAGCATGAATACCGAGAATTTCAAAGGATCATCTGTGAAAAGATGGTGTAGTTCCAAGGGTTATATGGCCACCGGCTCAAGTTCCAATGGCATGGGACTATCCGAAGGATTATCGGGGCACCAAGATTATTATTGAGCAGGTGTTGAAGGAGTATAATGAAGAACACCCTATTCCTCCCATTGACTCTCAAGACCCATATTCACCTGACCTAGAAGCACTTATGCAGCTGGACATTGACCTAGCAATTGACTCTCCAGTCCATCCACCAAGCCAAGCAGTAGAAGATCAACCCAGCGTAAGCTCCCAAGCACTCCAGAATTCTGACCAAGCAGGCCCCAGTTCACATGCTAACTTGCAGGACCTAGACAGCTAGCCTCAACCCGTTCTACCTACACCTTTACACGACATTGATTTTTAGGGTGATCTAACAGAATACGACATCATCTGGGCACTATACAAGATAGATCGATGGAAATGGAAAAGAGCACTAGGAAGCGACTATAGTAGCGACAACAACAAACAAAATCTGGCTTGTCACCATAATAGTATTTTTCTTGTATGCTTTATTAAAAGATATTAGCTTTAAGCGACCACGAGCCATTGTCTTTATGTGTCAGTTGTAATCAGCCCATGATTATCGACCAATCCTGCCGGCTACTAGAAAATATATAGTTACTATGTTTGTCTGTAATCTCTGAGCTTCGCCTATAAAATGCGAGCTGCCTTCTCAGTTGTAATTGGATCAGAACAAGCTCAACAAAATCTCTCTTCAGCAAATACTCTCCATGTTATACTAAATTGCTCTCTTTTGGGCTAAGGGTTTTAGGGTTCGATGTAGTTCTTTAATACCAGGAACTGACTTCAAGTATGCTCTGTGTTTGCCTCGTATGAGGATCTTGCACATCAGAAATAATGTCGCTCAGATATGCGATCCGAGGTAATTTTAGGGAATTAGTAGTATTAACGGCTTAGGTCCTATGAGTCTGTGACGGAGTGCGTGCTTTGCCCAGGAGAGGTGTTAAAGCTCGATTAGGCGCATGGTCACTGATGCCTCTAGGCCTATGTCATTAATCCTATTGCATTTTTCTAGTCTGACCTAGAATTGGTATCAAAGCATGTTTTTGTTGAATTACTGAAGAACTCTTACCATGAAACCTAGAGTTCACTCACCATGACTACATCTCTAGCCACTACTCCTTCAACTATAGACGTTACCCTTTCTGTAGAGACTCTTCACCGGAAGTCTTTCGGAAGTAAACTAGACCCCCTCTATAAGGTATCTTACCTCAGTGAGGACGATAAGATCTTCTCTACCGACCTCCCTATCATCAATCCATACATAGCCTTCTTTAACCAACCCACTTTCTCTCCTATCAAAAGCATCCGACAGCTCATCTGTTAGTCCCCTCACCAGGTCAAGGGATACGTTCAGTCAACCAGGTTTGACCAACATCGTATTCAGGCCTCTGAAGTTGAGCAATTTGTGACTCTCCAAATCCCTTTAGAGTTTTCATGACAGTGGATCTCTCAGAGGTATACTCATATGCACTTCAGTGCAATCTGACTTGCCCTCAATTACATGGCAGGAAAGGTTTGCCCGTTGTGGCATGCATGGCTTTGCTGGACACTAGATTTTTGGAGTACCAACATACCTGTACATGGACGATAGAGACTACCCTCATCGTGGGGACAGTCTTTGTCACCATTTTCCCCAACTTCAATATGGCTCTCTCAAATCCGCAGTTTTTGACAACCCTCAAGGTCCAGCTCCATATCACTAGAGCCCCACAGGTTCAAGATTCTGTGGTGGCCACCCTTCATTACTAGATGGCCTATCGGGTCCAGAACCACACTTTGGATCTCTCTCTTTCAGGGTCTGAAGAGGCCCTCATCATCTTGGTGGACTCCATGAATGCTCCCCCTTGCATCCATGTCCCCAGACAGATCTCCAGAGTTGACCTTGTGAAACTACTCCCTAAGAACTGGGTTATAAACTACAAGCATCTTCACCAGAACGCTTAGCGTATCCAGTCCTCGAAGCCAAAGTTTGGACAAAAGCCTGACGGAAAAGTCGTAATCACCTTCGACCACCGCCATGTCCAAAACCCAGAGCCATTCGCCCCTCCTATGTTCCAAATCATGATGATGATGCAGCCAGAAGATGAAGGGCTGTGTGACAACCCAATGGTGCAGAAGCAGATGCCACCCATTCACTCATTTATGAGTAATGTGATGCTGGTGTACTTCTTCCGAGAACCACGGGGGAAACACTGCTATTGGGATGCCTGTAATTGTGGCGACTTTGATATCTGCTACAGGAAGAAGCGAAAAGAACCTTCTTGTTTTGAGGAGGCTAAGAAGAATATAGATCCCAGGCCAAACAGGGATGCAGATGCAAGTTTATCTACCTTCAAGAAAATGAATGTGCTACCCTGCTACAAGTTCATTCTCAAGTGGGTAAGAAAGTAGAAGTGGGAGAATTCCGAAGAAATTCGGGACTATCTCAAAGGTATGGTGCCAACCTCACTCACTGAAAGGCTTGTCTACAAGATGGAGCAGAAAGGCGAAATAGTTGCTATTCCACAAGCAACTCTTGCCTGTATGTTCCCCCCAACCTGGCCAAACTATGAAGAGCAGTTCCCACAATTGGGAAATTTTACAAACGGTGAAGGGAGGCATACCCATACCTTCAAAGTTCCTAATCTAACCGGTTGTCACAAATAAGAAAGAACCAAATCAGTTACCTCCAGGGAGGCTGTCCTCAACTAGAAGTTAGAGAATGCCATATCTCAAAACCTTTTCCTCTCTTCCATTGGAATTAAAGTGGACCTACTTACAACTAGGGTCAACTAGCTTGATACCAAGGTTGACATACACCATCATGAGATGCAGTCACTCCTCCAAGTGCTACAAAAGAGACTTAAAGAAGATCCATGATGCCCCTCCTGTCTCCTACTTCCAGATTGACCTAGATAGAAAGGAGGAAGAGATTTGCAAGCTCTCATAATGTGTTACATAAATCAAAACAACAAACAAATGATGGTCTGCATGACTTGCAACTGTTAAAGAAAACCATCTACAAGCTGCATTGGTGGAATTGATTTCTTGATAGTATAAGGTCTCGTTTGATGCGTGAGAATGGAATGAAATAGAAATGAATGGATTTTATATTGGGAAATGTAATGATACCGAGTGAAAATTTATGATTTTTTTAATAATCATTATCAAATGAAGGAATATAATTATAATATTAAACTTATTTACCAAGATATCAAATTATAGATATTTTTAGATATATAAATTAAAAGAACATATATGATACTTCACAACAAATAGCATGAAATGAGGGAATTTCTTTTTAAAGAGAATGCTCATTCCATCAAAATGATGGAAAAATATGATCATAAGGGAATGCCCTTTCCAACTATCACAAGTGACACTATATAAGAAAATGAAGTGAAATGAACAAATGAGCATTTCATTCCATACAATACCATTCTATTCCCGCCTACCAAACGTGACTATTTCTGGTAGTGTAGAACCAAATTGAAGCGGAATGGAATTCGCAAGAAAATGAACTGGTAAATAATAAACTGGTTAAAGAATGATAAAGATTAGCATATGTTTGTTTGAAATTAATTTTAGGTGTTAAAAATTTAAGATCTTAACACGAAAGTGCTTAATTGATTAAATAAAACATGTTGGTTGAGTAAATATTATAAGTGCTGAAATTATATTTATATAGTTACCCAATACTTTAAATTTTTTCACTTTTGGCCCACATCTTATTATAAAATTTTAAAAATAACAGAATATTGAAAATATAACAATAAAGTTGTAAAATAAAAAAGGAATTAAGGTTTGGATCAAGAACGGAGGGGACAGTGTTGCCCACCATCGTCCTAGGTGAGGTTGCTAGCCACACCAGCAGTCGCCAGCAACCTCGCTTGAGCAACAGTGGTCGAGATTAGAGCTACCACTGCTTGGGAATCGAGGATTGAGTCAGAGGGCGTCAACGATCTCATTTGGTGCTGAGGAAGCATGTTTTGGAGTCCCCACAGCTCTAATTCCGAGTCCCTCTTTTTCTTCGATTTTGAAGAGAGAGAGAGAGAGAGAGATTTCAGATGGTGGTGATTTCGATCGTAGCCACCACTGCCCAGGCGAGGTCTTATCCTGGGCGATTGTTGCCAGATCGGAGCCACCACTGCCCCTTCCCTTAAATTGCCATACCCCCTCCCTCCATCTCTTTCTCTAACCTTTTGCGAGAAAATCAGAAAATGGGATCAAATTGCGATTACGGAAAACTTAGGGGAACCGCTGCAAATATGAGAAAATGATCCCACCTGACTGATTCAGCCATTAAGTGCTTAATCATTAAGTAGGTCCTCGTTACTAATCATTAAAAGCCTTTTTTTTTTACTTAAGTCTATTAAATTAAGTCATTTTTTTTGTTATATTCATCAAACAAGCTGAATAAATTTAAGTGTTGAAAATTAATTTTTATAATTTAATTTGAGTTATCGAGCACACACTTAGTTTGGTAGCTTGGTTTTGACATTGCTCTGTTTCGGTTAACTTGGGAACCATTGCGTCAAGTTCTAAGGATCGAAGAGGAAGCAATCCGAGATCCCTTTAGGCCCTTTAAGAGGAGTCTTCTTAACAGGCCCGGTGCTGTAAAAACTCATTTTGCATTACCAAACGGGCCATAAATTCATATTCAATTTCACATCGTGTATGCGTAATTCTATTGGTTGAGCCAGACCACCAATCTAGTACTGTTTTTAAACTCCGCCCACCCAACCGGTCATCATGTGACTAGCTGCCTTGTCTAGAGCGGGTTTAACAAAAACCCAATTAGAAAACTTGACCAAATCTGTAAATTTGATTGACCCATTGACCCAATGAGCCTCCCATTACATTTCCCATTCTATTACTAGAAAAACTAGAAGAGAATTTGTCGAATATGGTATCGTGTAAAAATAGGACATATACAATTGCAAGATGCTTTTTTTTTTTTTTCAAATTTTAGGTTTACTTCACAGTCATTGTCGTGTAAAAGTAATTTTATAAATTAATATCTCTGAATTTTCGTACAGTGAATCTCAATCTTATTTATCGCTTGTGGCACTTTTTTTTAAATTGTAATTTTAAAAAATTCAAGAGAGTTATAAAAGTATTTTTATGGCAGAGTTCATCAATTTTAATTTTTTTTACCATATTTATTCTTTATGTTTGTTTCAATAATCCTAAATTTTATAATTTATTGAAAATAAAAAAATAGTAAAACCGGTGATTAAACCAGTTGAACTAGTACATACGCGAGTCAATGAAGAGTCTCAGTTCGATGGCTTACTAGCCTCATCCTGGCCCGGATTTGAAAACATTGAGTCAATCCAGATCCTTAGCAGGCTTACTAGCCCTGCAAGCCACACTGTAGCATGTCACATAGGCCAAATGGTTCGGTACATTAATACCGTGAGTTATAATATCAGTTAGGCTTATATCAACCGTAACAACGTGTAATCGAAATTCAAAGAGTACCATTCAATTTCCGCCAAGCTAGGGGGAACTTGATTCAGCACACCGAGACTCACTTGTAAGTTAGTCCCCTTGGGTGCAGTGAGAATGTCCTATGTTTGGCTCAGAGAGCTCATGTTCCCGATACTGTAGTTTTGGTAGAGAGCTACGACTTCATATACATGCGGCAAGTTATTACCCTTCCAACCAAAGCATACTCCCTACTAGATTTGTAGCTTGATAGCTGCCCCGACTTGACTCTGAACGGAGCCTAAGGTGATCAGAATGTGAGTGGCCCGAGGAATGTCATCTATGGGCTTTCGTATAAAGATAAAAAAGGAGAAAGTTACAAACTGAATTGACAATGAATTGGAGCCGCTTTCGACTTCTTTTTCATATACAAATAAATATGTACGTTGTAACTTGTAAGGTCATGTTCAGAAGTACCTATAAAAAAAAATGGCACAAGCTGTTTTTCCATTTTTATTCTTCCCCCTCCCCATTTTTCTCTTTCTTTGATAGGCAGGTGGCATCAGTTCGGGGTTGTAGATTTGTTGTCCTTCTATATCAAAAAGGAAATTGAACAATTTTCTAACTCTTGTTTTGGGAACTTGTCTTAGATTATTTTTCCAAAGTTTTTATTATATGGGAAGGAAATTATTTACATTAAATTGTACATTTTCTAACTCTTGTTTTGGGAACTTGTATTAGATTATTTTTCCAAAGTTTTTATTATATGGGAAGGAAATTATTTACATTAAATTGTACATTGTGATAAGTCATAAAGGTTTTTTTTTTAAAATTATTGTAAAGGAGGTCCAAAACATCTTGACCGCTCTAAATTGAGAAAGACTACCATACATTTTGACTAATCTAAATTGAGAATGAATATCATTGCATCGAATTCCTTCAAATAAAAAGATCAAAGATAAGAGTCATCGGTGAACTCATTTTTTTTGAATGCCTCGACAAACCCCGCCTCAATTTTGTTCTATTTTTGAATTTTTGAAAATAGTTTTACGTGTACTAACAAAACACTTCAAAGTCGGTAGCGACAATAAGCGAACGCTTGATTTTGCTCGAACATTTGATGGGTAATGTGTTGCCGTTTAGTACTTTCAACGTGGAAGGAGCTCAAGATAAAGTGTGTTCGGTGTGTAAACTAATGATTCACTTGATTTTTTTTAGTGCATCTCTTTTTTGTTTCTGGTCGTTGATTAAGTAAACAATCTGCAACCGTCCCTGTGAGAAATCCCGCAGCATTTCATCCTCAAGTATGCATTGCATCTGAAGGAGTCGGTGACTCTCAGGGTCCCAAACGTCGACATTTGGACTCTGCGGACGGAAAACCGGGATGGCAGATTAAGGTTGGGTAGAGAATGGAAAATTTTTATAGGCTGCTACTCTATTTTGCCCGACTACTTTGTCCAATTCCAGTTGGAAGGGATTTCGACCTTAGGTGGTGTTATATTTGATCAAAGGGCATTTGAAATTGATTACCCATTCAACACTGCACAACCAAACAACAACGGATTTTTATCGCCCAAGAGGGAAGAAGCCGTTTATGACGTCTCATACATAGTTGGGACAGCCGGCCTGCGGGCACGAAGTACCCGCGCGTTCGTTCGTACAGTGATGCGGGAACTAACCGCACCCTAAAATTCCACGTCGTTGGGAGCTGATTTGAACCAATTGAACTAAATTGGTTTGGTCGGGTGAAATTTACATATCTGCCCTAAAACTTTCAAAACATTGCATTTTCACCTTTTTCGGAATTTTAAAGCACATTTGAGCACATTTTACCGCTGCACCAAGAAGGACGTTTGTTCGAAGCAGAATTCTCTAATGGAGGAAACAGTGAGTCCTATGAGTCCTCACTTAGACTCGGTTTCAATTCTCAGTGATAAAACATAGCTTTGAACCGTTTCAAAGATTGAACAAACTCTTTCTACACTGCAGGTTGGGGTAGGGAAGTCCCTAAAGCTGAAAATCTCAATGGGCTGTATCCTTGGTTTCAAGTTGAAATGACCGAATCATATAATCAAGAAAGGAAGCGTGGTAAGATTCCTGAGCAGAAAAGTTCTGATTGCCCATCTTTCTCATTTCAGTTAAGAAATATATGTAACTGCAGTACAAGACTCAATACAAGTTTATATATCAGAAATCAACTGCAGTAAATCGTTTCTCAGCAACCGACGATGAAATTATCTAGGATTCAACTAGCAAGTTTTGATTGTCGGTTAGAACTGGGGAAGTATCAGCCACCAACTTGGTTCATGATCTTTAAGCAGGCACCTAGGCCTTCTCGAGAAGCAATGGGGCGGCTTTGATAGCGGATAAATTTAGCCGTTCATTCATCATGATCCCCATTTATCAATCAATCAACTAAATAAAAACGGTCATTTTTCTTTTCCTTTTCAACCTTGTCTTGGAAGGCATGCAGGATTTACTTCCAAGAGGACTGTATAAAGCTGCGGCAGCTCATTTGATGCCGACCGATATGGATAAATGACTAGAGAGCCGTGGAATACTGGATCTGTCCGGCCGGGGGTTCGTATTGGAATTTGATGGTGACATCTACCTTAAATTTATTACGGGAGAAAGGAAAATAAGAGTTCGAATTTGTGCACAACTAATTAAAGACACTGAGAATTTAGCTTTTCATCATAATACAAGCATTTCATCTACCGCAAAAGCCAAAATCGTAACCAATTGTTGGCGAATTATCATGCTTGCTTTCGTACAAACCCCACCCCAGAGATGTTGCTTCCTTTATTTTACAGAACATTTCACGAGCCATCTGTTCGAGTCACCTGGACTTGATTTATTGTCATTTTATAATAGAGGCTCAACCGAAACCAAATACAAGGTTACTCATGTTCTTAGGGGTGTAAAAAAATCAATGTTATGAATGACCAAGGACTACAAGGGGCTGCAAGATATATCTCATCCCCCATGTTGTCATGCCGCCACAACGAAAAAAAATGTAATATAATGGACTGGAAGGCATTGTGCGAACCTGCTAGCAATAGTTTACTCCTCCTCCACTAACAACTTCTCCGATCCGGTAAGCAACCATTTTTTCGTCAACGAGTATCCCTTGGGCTGCCTTAGCGCTAACCACCAGGACCATCCCGATGCCCATGTTAAATGTCCGCCTCATCTCAGAATCTTCGATGTTTCCCACCTTAAGTATGGCAGCATGAAGTGTCAGTTACTCAATGTCAATAAAACATGGGAAAAAGGAAAAGCACAGAGCTGCGTAACCGAAAGTCATTATCAATTGTCCAACTGCCTGGCCCATTTCCTGGCAATGGTCTAGAACACATTTGAACCATCATGTACTGGGATAAGTTCTCCAGTTCACCCAAGATGACATGTCTAAACCAAGATGTCATGTTGTGAAATGTAGAACGTGATTTCATACATTTCAACCGGGAGCTGACAGTCTATTATATGTTAATGAATAAATATTAATAAGATCAATTGGATTGGATTCATCCCCAGTAAGACTATTGCCTCATTGACTCTATCTCTATTTCCTGACATCAACAGTTTTCCTCAATGGCTGTGGAATTTTTCAAAGGCAATAAATGTGAAATGCGTTCCTTACCTCTTGCATCCACTTGAAGAGTTGAGGGACAGGCCAAGAATTCTTATTTATAACAGCACCAAGACCTTTGGGAAAAACTCGAGGTATATTGTCGGTGAAACCGCCACCAGTTATGTGCGCGATCCCTTTCACACCTCCTCGGCTGATAAGGTCAAGAACCTGATTTTCCCGCAGCAGCACGCAATGAGATCACTGTTTGATGCAGTAAAGTCCATGAAATTACAGAAAAGAGGGAAAAGTAATAACCTGCTTCACATATATAACAGTTGGAGCCATGAGAGCTTCTCCTAATGTAACATCTCCACCGGGAAGCAGGTCCTTTAATGAGAGACCACTTCTGGCCACAACTCTGTAACGAGAGTATCCTTTTGTTAAGCATGTAATTTTTTTGGGGGGAAAGGGTACAACATATCTGCTTATATAATATTTGGGTTTCTGACATACGAATAGTTGGGTACCTTCTGACAAGTGAGAAACCGTTGGAATGAACCCCACTTGATGGCAAACCAATGAGGACGTCACCCGCCACAATGTCTCTTCCATCTATGACTGAACCCTTGTCCACACTGCCTACGGCAAATCCACTGAGATCATATTCACCCTCTTTGTAGAAGTCAGGCATTTCTGCTGTCTGCCAAAAAAAGAAAAAAGGACCCTTTTAACCACTCACTCAAAACTGCACTGTAAGAGAAAGATCCGATCAATGCTCTTCTTATTGCAATTATTACAGCATTTCTGAATTTGTCACCATTTGTACTTGGGGCCCGTCTCCAAAGACCCCAAACTAGACTTTGGATTACCATTAATGGCAGTATATTGCAACAATTATTGTGCTGCATGTAATAATATGGCCTTCCAGGCATAAATGGTATTGATCTTTATTTTTTAAGTCAGACCTCAACAAGTCAGCATTAGGAGCACAAAAGCAGTATAAGAAAGGGACTAAGATACCTCTCCCCCCAACAGAACACATCCTGATTGTTCACACCCATCCACAATACCTTTTATGACCTGCACAAAAAATAAAAATAATAAAATAAAACAAATTTCTAAACAAAATTATGCATTTTATGGCACAGATCCGTCTCCAAACCTTTATCATTACTTTATTGAGAAAACCGGAAGATGGGGAAAGATAATTTTGCTACAATATCCATCCATTTTGTTGGAAAAAATGTATGAGAAATTGTTCACTTTTAAAGAACCCAAAACTATGAAAAACTATTACCAAATATCCCATACCTTCTCAGCGAGGTCGACATCAAGACTGCTCGTCGCGAAATAATCAAGGAAAAACAAAGGTTTCGCGCCAGAAGTAACTATGTCATTCACACTCATAGCAACCTACAAATAAAACAAGTTAGAAACAAATAATTTTAACCAATAAGGCATGACACATAGGCTTCTTTTCTTACCAGATCAATTCCAATAGTTTCATGGAGTCCCGTTTCAAATGCAAGTTTGAGTTTAGTTCCCACTCCATCCGTTCCAGCAACAAGGTAAGAATCCCCTGTTCATGGAAAACTTCATCAGCAAATCAAACCTCCATAAGCAAACCCCACTTGTACCGGAAAGAAGATTAGGAGGTGACAGAATCGTCTGCAATTGACCATTCCTGCATATTATCATACTCCAAAGGTGATTGAAAACTAATCTAACTGCCACTAGTTTTCAGATAAAACAAGAAACTTCTGAGGGATGGGGTCTCATTACAACAAGAGCTGATAATGAACTGCTGAACACAGTACGAAAAAGGCATTATCAGCAATCATATCTGATATGCTCAGCATTGAGACCAGACAGCAACAATTCACGCATCCTAATTGCAATTTTTCCTCAAGCTACGAGGATAACAAACTGAGCGCACTGACTATTGATTGTAGGCAGTTGAAGAACATGCAGTAGAAACATACCGAAAGGGAAAAGACCTCCGAAGCCTCCAATCCCAGGAGCCATCTTTGCTATTCTCCGGACAAGCTCCGACCCCGCATCAATATCCACCCCAGCTTTTTTGTAGCTGAGATTCTCACCATCCATTACAGCGGTGATGACACTTGAATCCTTAGATAGGCTCCTAGCACGCGTTCTAGCTTGTGCTGCTCCACTATTGACAGACAGAAGCTGACACTTCCTACTAACAGAACCAACTGATGCGCCGAATTGACAGAGTTGGCGGGTTCGGGGCTTTCCAAAAGATGGTTTAACTGTAGCTGCTAGACTTCTTGATATATCCGTATTCGTTCCGAGACTCGTAGCCATCCTGCAACACGAAATTCGACTCAGTGAAGCATGTTTGCAGCTATGTGCGAATCACAACCAACAATGAGTAAACAACTAAAACCAAATCCAATAAGCAGAATAACTCATATCTATCACAAAGGTGAAATTCAATGCCAAAAAGGCTTCTTTTGAAGAGAAGCAAAGGTGGGGTTTTACAAACAGGGGCAGAACGAGAAGTTAGAAAGAGAAATCTCAATCTGTCGGCGCCAAATCGAAGCTTAACAGGAACCCTCTGTAGCCTCCCGAGGGCGGAGATGAAATTGGGGCAAAGGGGGCACGTTGACCCCGCTGAGACTTTGGGGGTTCTTGCAATGAAAACAATCACAAATTCAGAGAACCCCACCAAAGAATCCGTCACTTGCCTCTTTCACTCTGGTGAATGGCAGAAACCCTTCTGAAGCGGAAGAGAAAAGACAGCGGAAGCAATGAAGGGTAGGGAAGGACAGACAGCCTCACTCCCAGCGGTCCTAATACCAACAGCAACAGCAGCAGCGGAAAGGAGAAGAGAGGGTTTAGAGAGGGTATTTTAAAGAGAACCTGGTTTTACGGGCTTGAGGGTGTTTTAAAGAGAAGGAGAAGAAATATGACGGTCGCGTTGCGTCACTCATGGTATCTATATATATGTACATCTATTTTCATTTTTCAAATAAATTGAAAATCAAGGCTCAAAAAATACGAATACTAAGTATCTATATTTATGTCATTATAATAAATATACAAGCTGAACAACAATTTCGTGGAAACTCCATTTTCTAACTCTTAGCTCATGATTAATCAACAATATCAGATAATTAGATTTTTAGTTGAGAGATCCATATATTCGATTTTTCAATTCTGATTCAATGATTTTTTCCTTTTTTTCTTATATAATATTCAACGAACTTTGGATATATATCCATATTATCTGTATGTGTAGATATATAATTATATCTTCTTGAGAAATTAAAAATCTTCTCGACTATTTACAATAACTCATCGAGATAAAAGATATTTTTCCAAATTCAACGTCTTATATATTATGGACATAAAAAATTCATTTTACCCATATCTTCTATCCTTACCGAGACTCTCTAAGGTTGATTTATATATATGTATATGTCGTTAGTATTTTTATAACAGTATAATAATTAATTATCATCATCTTTCAATCGCTCATGATTTATAGTGATAAATCTATTCGTATTTTTATTTATGTATATGATGTTATTATTTTTACAAGAATATAATAAGTACTTTTATTCATCATCTTTAGCTCATAATTTATAGTGATAAATCTATTGGGTATTATATATATATATTTTTTATTTGCATTATATATGTTGATTATCTTCATTTAGATTTAAAAAATTGATGAAATATTAGCTCGTACTGGACCACGCACTGAGAGTTGGGGAATAGAGCTCTCACGTCTTGCTCTATGCTCTTTATAGATTGGAATAGATTGGTAAAGATGTTCTTTCTGTAATGATTAATTATATTATTAAAAAACACTAATAGACCCTAATCTTTTTTCTATTTGTGGACGGACAATAGAAGTTTATTAGAAAGATACTTTCTATTCTTTCAATTTTTTGATTATTTCATTTTTATAAGAATTATGACTCTAGATTATTACATCAAAAATCAAGAAAAGACATTTAAAAATAATTCTTGAAATATAAGAAATTTATCTGATTCATGGATAAAAGATTAAATATTTTCTTGAAAAAGAAAAAATCTTCACAAAAAATCGATATGTAAATTGTGTGTTACAACCAAAGTAAGTTGGTTTAAGTGATTCGGCACTTGTTCCATTTAAATAAGGTCTCGAGTTGGAGTCATTGTGGATGCAAAAAATCTATACTGTGAGATCTTTAATCCTTTGTGAGCCGACCCGATTGGACTAAATTCGTCAAGACCCAATTGGATTTTCGAATACCAGGTGTCACATCGAAAAAATTGCGTGTCACACCATAGGCATGCACCTAATTATAGCACGTAATTCTTACATAAAATTACAAATAAACATTATAATTATACTTGAGATATAAAAATTGCTTGATACATTTTAAAAATGTTATCTCTATAAACTAGATAAATTTTATATAATTCAATTTTCCACGAGTCAGCCCAACACGTGGAGCTGCACCTATATAATTATGAGACAATAGGGGAAGAATGAATTTCGTTGTTCCATTTAGATATGATCCGTGCATTGCACGGAAAATTTGGCACGAATATAAAGTTAAATTATATCTTAAGTAAGTTATAATAACATCAATAAAATAAAAATTGCAAAGATAATATGTTAGCTTACCTTATAATTAAAATTTACATACTTAAAAAGAAATACGTGTTTATAATATATATATATATAATATACAATAAAAGATTATTGCATTTGATGTATATCAACTAGAAATAATTTACTTAAGTATAAATTAATGTCAAGAGATAAATTACATTCCATTTAACAGTTAGACTTTGGGTGGGGTGGAGGTGAAGGAGAGAAGGTGAGAATTTTATGGGGGTAAATAAGATATTCGACAAACTTAATTTTATTCTATTTGACATGTGAATAATATATATATATACAGAAATAATTGAATTATGTATAAATCGATCATATCTCGAGATACTTTGTAATTACATTATCGAGTAAAATTTTCATTTTTTAAGAAAGAAATATTAATTAATATGTATGAAAAATGATAACGAATTAGAAACAATTCGTGGAAATTGATCCAATCAATAATATGGAAAAATTTCATAATTGGAATTGTAAAGACATGCAATGTGAAGTTAAGGGTTTACTAGCCGAGTATAGATTACGTGTTCATCACATTTTCGACATTTTACATATTATAGTGATTATGATGGCAAATTATATAATTATTCAATGATTACAAACCACTGACAGGGAGATAACATTAACAGAGGTGATCCAAGAAATTGTTCTAATGATCTACGTCATCATCTTGTCAAGATAACTGAAGTGCTGCCTAAAGAAATTTCACCGTGAAGGAAATAATAATAACATGTGCAGGAAAAGGGACATTCTGTCCTAAATCCCATTAACATAGTTCTATATCCAGAAAAATTGCTAATCCCACTACAAAAAACCTCGTGAAGAATGTATCATCCTTTGGTATAAGAGAACTGTTTAAAAATCTCGCATCATACATGGCATAACTGATGATCTTGACGTGTGTGATCACTTCATTAATGAGATCGGATATTCGCTTGATCATCAAAATGTCCGCTGATACCGATCAAGCTATAGATTCAAATCTTCGGTCGACTCGATTGTTGAGAATATATACAATTGGCTAAATAGATTCCCTCAAACTCCCAGCTATCTGAACGGTCATCCGAAGAGAGGGGGTCCAAAAATGGAGCTGACCAGTTGCTCGTGCTTGACTGGGAAGGTGCTTCCTATGGGGACCAGACATAGTCCTCAGCACCAAAGATCTTGTTCTTCTTCTTCTTCTTGCCCTTCTGGGTCCTTGTCCTGCACATTTCAGGTAATTACTTCCTAATGTGGCAACAAACAAATTGATTCTCAAATGGAAAACAGGCAATTTGAAAATATCTAAAGATTATGTGAAAAAGAAAGAAATAACATTTAGAAAATAGAAAACACAGTACGATACCTGCTGATGATGATGCATGGGAGCTACACTTTTCATGTAGGGGCAGTTAATTGTTGTATTACCTTTCCAAAAAGGCGAAACCAATTGTTGGAGTGGAGGGCAGTTATTCTATTTCTGCCCCCCATCTTCTCCTTGCCTGCCAAGGAATGGCAGTGCACAGCATTAGCATAAAATTATTCTCTTCACATCACAATTTATTAAAAGAAAATGGAATGCCACAAATAAAACACAAGAAAAACTAAAATTGAAGAAGAGAAAATTAATCAAAAAAGAAAAACATAATTTAGTGCCAGCGGGCAAAGGCGATGGAGTTTTTCATTTCAAGTTCTGCTTGATGCTTCCCTCCCCAAGTTGTCCGATACATTAGAGCCCTCGGATAGATTCTGTCAGGCAATGAAAAGAAGGCCGAACTTACAACCAGATGACCAACAATTTATGTTAGAATATGAACATACTGCACATGTTGAATCCTCCCTTGGCCTATGTATAGTAGCTAAAGAGGAGTGTTAATTAGACCTTTCGTTTCGTTCAATGAACAATATTGTTCAATGCATCAATTAGATGTGCATGCATGAATCTCATGGGGTATACATTGGATATGGTCGAAGCAATGTACTTGAAAGGACATTAATTGGCAGAGATGGATAGATACAATGTTTCGAGCATGCAAAAAGGCAAATAACCACGAGTTAAGGGTTTGCAAATGGAAGCATCTTGGGAGCTCTTTTTGACTTTTATTAAATTAGCAAATTCTAGCTCATTATTGCGAGGCTTTTCATATGGCTCAACTATACGTTAAATAACCACAAACGTTTATTACTTAATTATGATATTATTAGAAAAGAGGGTTCCTGCATAAAGTGATTCAGTAAGTTAAGCTTCATCAATAATTCATGACTGCATTTTCCATCTGAAATGAAATACGACTACTAAACTTACATTGTACATCCAAAATAGGCCTAAGAAGACATGATCGCCAGTGGATACCTGATGCGTCCCTCCTCATCTAGATTCATCACAAGGGAAATGAAGACAAGAGAAACACGGATAAGTTAGATCGTCAAAAAACAGAGGTGATTCCCATGTATCAAAATTTTGATATTATAATTCTTTAATAATTTTTATATGAATTATGAATCTATGTCTTTATATATATATAATATATGAGAAACAAAACAATCGGCAAAACTCATCACGTTTTCGAAAAATGCAAATCTTTAATTCCGCATTCTTCGACATTTCATTGCTAGAGCTTAATATTAACAAACCATGAATTTTTGTTACCTAGGTAATAACGTTTTCTTTAATAACATATAGGGAAGACAAATTGTTGCAAGGAATTTAGAAGTACTAAAATATAAATACAGGCTTTAGAACAAAACATATAAGACTATCTTGGTTTATTTGTTTCAACCTAATAAATAAGTGCTTAAAAGTTAATCACGAGTTAGTTATAAAAGAAAATGAATGGGAGAAATAAGTGCTTAAAAGTTAACTGCGAGTTAGTTATAAGAGAAAATGAATGTGAGAATGAGGGAAATATGAGATAGGAGGGTCTAAACCATTGCTATCAGAACCGAATCGGATCGGCCAGTTCAACCGATTGGATCGGAAACTGACACCATGACCAGTCTAGTTCCATCTTCAAACC
This sequence comes from Punica granatum, assembly GCF_007655135.1. Classification (NCBI taxonomy): domain Eukaryota; kingdom Viridiplantae; phylum Streptophyta; class Magnoliopsida; order Myrtales; family Lythraceae; genus Punica; species Punica granatum. The sequence continues at coordinate 21,479 of NW_022204052.1, forward strand.
GAAAATGCACATTTCAAACCAGTCGGTTTATGAGTCCAACGGTTTATTATATTTAAATCAAAATAAATTAATGTGGTGGGATTCAAACCTTTGCCACTACACCGCACACCCAAACTATGACCACCTCACTAACCAACTAAGCCACAAGTGCTCATTGACATAGGTTTTTAACATTGTTTTTAGGGTTAATTGTACCGGTGGTCCAAAAGATTTCATGAATGTTTCAGGTTGGTCCAAAATATTTTTTTGGTAACTTATTGGTACATTAAGTTTCAAAACCGTTTCGATATGGTACATTCCGTCATCTGTGTTTGACGTCGTTTCTACTCCAAACTTTTTAAAATTGCAAAACGACCCAAAGTTTTATGATTTTTCAAAATGTACCCCACATTCTCTCTCTCTTCCTTCTCGAAATTCTCTCTCTTCTGCAAGTTCTCTCTCTCTCTCTCTCCCCCCCCCCCTTTCTCCCTCCCCCGTCAGCCTCATCACCAGCTCACCTTTGAGATCGGGAAGCTGTGGCCATCCTCTATGTCCCGGTTGTCTCAGATCCCGGTGGCTCTTCTTCTCTTTTCCTCTTCCTCCCCCTTTTCCTTCTCCCGAACAGTAAAAAAGGTGTATGGTGTCGGTGTCGTCGATGCTGTTGCCTTGGCTCTCAGAGTCACCAACTTGGATCTTCAGTTCCTCATCCTTGTCAAGCCGGTCTTATTGGCGTCTTTGGGTCTCCCCCACTAAAGATATGTCATCTTTTCCCAGCGGCTAAGGTTGTAGGCTTTATGCACCACATATTCGACTTCACCTGACAATGAACATCATCGTAATAGATGCAAAGGGTGTCATCGGAGGGTGAGGTTGCGAGGCATGTGTTGTTACCGGTGTAAAGTGTCAGTACCCCATTTTGGTCCACCGGCTCTAGAAGAGCAAAATCGTCATTTACATCATTCCATCGGAATGGAGTATTTTCAGCTGATCGCTCAAGCATATAGAACTTTTGCAAATGGGGCATTTTCCTAATTCTACGCCGATTTTACATTTTTTCAAAAAAAATACTCTACGGGACGTTTTTGGATTTCACGTGCATCAACTTTAGTTTACAAAATCCGGAACAAAACTTGAGGCCGAAAATTATTTTTCTACACAATATCGATCCATGAATTTTTCGAACACAATGGAAGTCCTAGATTATTTTTCGAAAGTCCAACTAAAAAGACAAGAATTTCAAGCTCTACGTGCATCAATTTCGATTTTTTTTTCAAAATTTAGGACGACACTCGAGATTGGAAAATATTTTTCTGCATAATGTTGACTGTCGAATTTTTCTGAACGCAACAGTGGTCCTAGATTATTTTTCTGACATCCGATTGAAAAGATGAAAAATTCGATAGTAATTGAGCAATTACGGTCACCTGTAGGGGGATAACTCCAATTAGGACACGTGAAATGAGATTAGACAATCACCCGAGAGCTCGACCAGTCCCACGGCTATCTTGTGGACCACCCTATCCTTTTCAAATCCATTAGGGCGGTTGGACCCGATCTCTGGCTCTTACGAGCCCGCGTCGCTTTAATTTCAGTTTCGGTCGTTTAAACTATGCAGTGAGCACGAGCGGAATATTGGCCGAACGTGAGTCGACCGGGATCCATTTGTTGTAATTTGTATTTAGTATTTGAGAGTACATTGTGAGGTATGTATTTGTATATTTATGTAACAATCCCTGTCGGCAAGCGTGGAGTCCGAGAATCAGAATCGATCGACTCTGTTTACAAGTCCCTTAGACGAGCGGGACAGCACTAGTCACTGACTCGGTCCCCATGGTGAATCAACCATCATGATCTGGTTAGCTGAGATGCAAAGGTGGTGGACCGACCCGTTGACTTTAGGATCCACTTTTCTCTCGGCCTCTTAAACCGAATCGAATGTTTTTACGAATTTACAGTGTCAAAACAAGCAAGATGAGCGAAACTTAAATCAAGCGGTAAATGAATAAAAATAGCAAACCCTAGACAAACTAGAGTACCTATAGGGCGTGCGGGATATAGGCCCACACATAACAGAATCCCCGAATTCGGAACTTCGGGTTCCGCAAGACCATATGCCTTAGCATACTAGGTGTATGCTTACCCCTAGACTCGAGCAACTCACCGGCCTTGACCCTTGGGTCGTAAACACGTAGTGGCGACTCCTTCTCACACATGTCTGTCACGCGTCCCCACGGAAAGGTTGACACTCCCAAGCCGTGCGATATCGCACACATGCGGGCCCTGATGAAACGTAATTCGAGTCCGCACAGTTTTTATATTCTATTTTTATATTTAATCTGAATTTTATATAATAATATGAAAGTTTCTTATTTTTCTCTAATTGTTCAAAAAATTTCTATTTTTTAGATTTTTTGGATCTTTTTGCATATTTTTTTTAAAAATTTTAATTCTCTATGAGCATCCCGTTTTCCACATTAGTAAAAATAAGCAAAAAAACTGACGGATGCTAGATTTGATAAGGAAATGAAAGTTAATACATGTAAATTTGGGAGATAAGGCGAAAATAAGATTGTGATTTTTTACGCAATTAACATTAATGCTATGCTACACCATCCAAATCAACTTGGTTGAATCCTCTCTCATATGGCAGTCATGTAATTTTTTATCTTGGTTGAATTGACAGTCATGCAATTTCTCTGAAGTAGGAGGGACCATTTTTAACAAAAGAGACATTCCGACTTCCGAGGAGCATCATCCGAACTTTTTCGGAGAAATTTTTTCCATAGTATTAATTATTAAATCTCAATCTCCCCCTTTTGCACTAAGTATTAAACTATGCTACACCTAATAACTTCCATACAATTTTTAACTAATATTACTCCCTATTTCTTTTTTTTTATTACAGAAAGAGGTGCATAAGTCTAATGCAATAAGGGGACGGGGTGGTCCTAACTAGTACCGAATTTTGGAACCCCTTGATTATTAAGCGAAAATGTGTGACACTGCTTTACCGCTCTTTAATAATATACTTCCTATTTACTATTCCAATTTAATTCAACTTTCCCCCTTATTTTTCTCCTCCATCAACTATTTTTTCTCTATAATGAATTATCTCCACAAAAGTATTTTTTTTTCCTGCCAAGAACCCTCTTTAATTTTGTATTTTTTCCCAGTTCCATCTCCGTTTTTATTTTTTTGATGGTTGAGCAGTTCAATTCTCTTATATAGAGCAAGTTGCAAGTGCTGTTGTATTTTTTTTAATACTTTTTACTATCTTTTCTAACAAAATCATTCTATTTTTTATTAAAAATATTTTAGATAAAAAGATTACATTGAAACGCTTTCCTGAAACAATCTCTTTTGGTAATCAATTCAAAATAATACTAGAATAACTCAAGTATAAAAATTTAATTAGCAACTCAACATATAAAATACAGAAAATAAAATATTTATATTAATTAAAATTAATCTTATTAAATAAATAAAATGCCCCGTATTAAATTTTAATAAAGGCAATCAAGTCTCTTGGACGTCCTTTATATGGTGTAGCAACTATCTGTTCTTCTGACAAACAGACATGGGATAGAATCCTGATAAAATTACTCGAATTTTTGCTTGTCAGGAGCTGCTTTTAGATCCCCGACGAACACGGCAAAAAGAAGCAGTACTTCCATTAGGATATAGGCTAAAGGCAGCCTTTTCAATGTAATACATACGGGTTATTTAGAGAACTCACGTTACATGAAAGGATCATGGAATGAGAAAGCAATTGAGCTTTTGCTCTCTACTTATATATCAATAATTACTAGCCGAAAACACGATAAACGGGTGTGCCATCGGGATAGAACAACCCCCAGTGCTGTTCTATACCAGTAGGTTTAAGGTCCTCATTGAACATTGCAAAAATGTACCCAGTCAGCTTATTGGAGGGTCTTCTTGGAGTCCCGGTTTGGCTGCTGAATTTCTTCAAGAGATTCTGATTGTAAGTGGCGGCAAGACCAGCGGTTGTGAAGTCCCCATTTCCAGCAGAAGGCCAACCGGACTCTGAAATTAAGATGGCCACATTAGGCACGCCGACTTTCTCCATTGCTGCGTAGACAGAGTCGACCATAGCATCGAGAAGGTTCCAGTAGTCTAGTCCACCATCGTGCACCACTGGACCTGGTGCAGTGAACTGTGCGTAGGCCAGTGACACGTCTCCGGGGTTTGCAGCATATGGAAAGTAGGGATACGCGTTTAGCAATAGGGGATAATTATGGCTAGCCAAAAACGAGAGCAGACCGGTCATTACACTGGATGCCTCAGCCTTGAATGCACCGCTTGAAGGCGGGTAAGTGGCACTCATGGTGTCCATGGAGACTACAGTTGTGACTCCAATCACCGTCCCGTTGGAGCTGCTGATGATGGTCTGGAAGTTTTGCATCACTGGTAAGACATACTGAGAGAACTCTCCCGGGATGACTTCGTTGCCAACAGCTATAAGCCTGATAGGAACATCCGGAAAGTTTTGTACGTATGTGTTGTACCTGTATCAAATGAATTTTTCTTTTTAGTCAATAAATGTAATCTAGAATCTGTCACAGGTATAATCGTATTGAAATAATAAGAAATCGATTCTATCAAACGAATACTACCGTACCATGACTTTGCTGCATCAATCACCACCAACTTCGGTAGATCTTGGTTGTGCACGCCTAGAGTGACTTGTATCTGCTGTCCCTTGAGTGCTGTGAGAACATCTAGGTCTGGATCAAAGAGCCTCATGTTTCTAATACCATATTGCTTGTACATTGCCACAACCTTAGAAACCGGAGGAAGATTACTTCCCTGCCTCCCGTAACAAACTCCTGGATCGAGTTGTGCTTCTACGATACTTATCCCATTATGAGCAGATGCTAAAACGAGCATAATGATAACCCCTTGGATGAATGCCATCTTTCTGGTCAAGGAAACCTGACTGTTTTAAACATGCAAAAAGTATCTCCATCAGGGATAAAACGCAAGAGAATGTTGATAACTTTTATCTCTAAGCTCGAGATTCAACACCACTATCGAGCAAACTTGTTTTGCGAGAAATAAGAGTGAGTCCTTGAAAACAAAATCAAGAACTAAACAAGAAGCAATCATAAATCAAAGATAACATATATGTTCAGCTCTAAATGGATTCTTTTACATGCACATGCTAATATGCTATTTTATATGGTTAGCTCCAAATGGATTTCCTTAGTCATAAAATCATAAATGAAGACCATCCCTCACTTAAAACATTTACAAACGATTTTCAAAATAATTCTTTTAAAATTTCTTAGTAATTACCTGGAAGAGCGATATAAAAGAGATCTTCTTCTTGTCAGCCTTTCATGTGACAAGGAGAGATCTGAAGAGACTCACAAAATTAAGTTTGCTTCTTTGAGAACTGGCAATAAGAGGAGTAATTTGCACCAAATTTATTACTAACGTTATGTGGGAAGACTATCAATTTCATTAAATTAATTTAACCACCATTTCTTTCATTAGTATCTATTTTAATGAAATTGTCCCAGTCTTTTTAATTTCTCTTTTACTGGTCTATGTGGAAAAGTTGAATTGGAACTCTTTTAGTTTTAAACTATATATAGATTTGCACCAAATTTATTCCTAACGTAATGGGGAAGACTATCAATTTCATTAAATGAATTTAACCACTATTTCTTTCATTAGTATCTATTTTAATGAATTTGTCCCAATCTCTTTAATTTCTCTTTTATTGGTATATGTGGGAAAGTTGAAGTGGAACTGTTTAATTTTAAGGGTAAATTGCACTGGTAGTCCAAAATGTTTTACAAATGTTTCATTATGGTCCAAAAAGTTTTTTTCGTTACATGATAGTACAAAATGTTTCAAAGTTGTTTCATGATGGTACAAACCGTCAATTGGCCCTAACGCCGTTAACATTTTGCTGACGTGGAGCGTCCTATGTGTCACTTTTGTTACGTGGAACCAATCATAATGCGCCACGTCATTTAAGAGAAAATAAAATTTTTAAAAGTCCAAAAAAATACAAAAAAAATTAAAAAATACAAATAAAGAGTAAAATTTTGAAAAAAATAAAAAAATATATTTTAAAATTTTGAAAATTTTAAAATTATTTTTAAAAATTTTTACATTTTTTTAAATTTTTTTAAAAATACAAAAAATATTAAAAATACAAAAAGAGTAAAAATTTAGAAAAAAATAAAAATTATTTTAAATTTTTGAATATTTTAAAATTATTTTTAAAATTTTAAATTTTAAATTTTTTTTTAATTTTTTTTTTTTTTATTTTCCTTTTTCTCCCCCTTTTAATTTTTCTCCCTCCTTTTCTCCTTTTTTTTTTCTTTTCCCCTCCTTTTCCCTCCTTTTCTCCTCCTTTTCCCTCCTTTTCTCCCCTCCTTCCCTTTTCCTCTTCCCCTTTTTCCCTTTCCCCTCCTCCCCCTTATTTTTCCCCGTTTTCCCCTTTCCCCTTCTTTTCCCCCGTTTTTCCCCGTTTTAAAGTTTTTCCTTTTTAGAATTATTTTAAATTTTTCGGCCACGTCAGCAAGAAGGTGACACGTAGTAGCCACGTCAGCGTTGGCTTGACGGCATTAAGCTCAAGTTGACGGTTTGTACCATCATGAAACAACTTTGAAACATTTTGTACCATCATGTAGCAAAAAAAAACTTTTTGGACCATAATGAAACATTTGTAAAACATTTTGGACTACCAGTGCAATTTATCCTAATTTTAAACTATATATCATTAAAGATTCGCATTAGTTTCAGAGACAACATGTAACTTCATGAAAAGACAGAAAAAAAAAGAAGGTTAATTTTAATTTTAATGTTTTAGCGATTTTTCCATTTCATCACGAACTTTTTTTTTTTGGCTAAACTTGTTCATTGGTTCACTATTGGTCAAAACGATGTATATTTTTCTTTTCAGAAATAGTGACATGATATATTTTATTTAAAATAAAATATTTTGAAATACGAAAGACCACAAAGTTTACTTCATTCGAAAACAATTCTTACAAGAAATGATTTCAATTCAGTTCATTCGGTTCGATTCGATTCAATTCAATTATAAATGGATTATGTTGTTTGGAAAACCTAGGAATTTTTTAGTTTTTTTAGAATTAATGAATCTTGTTCCATCAAAAATATGTACAAAGCATACTGTTCTGTAAGCTTACATAAATTACCTGCCTACAGTAACTCTTCTAACCTCAAAACATCAGAGAAAGCGCATGTTTCAATCTTCTTTCTAAACTTGGATACAGTAACGATTCTGTACCTAACTTGCTGCACAATGGAATCTAACTGAAATTAATTGAGTAATCTTTTTTGGAATGCACTTCTTTAAATAAAGGACTCAAAATTAAGATTGATAATTCCAAATGAATTGAATTCTTGCTAAATTCTAATTCAATTCAATTCTTGTAAAATGAATTGAATACTCATATTGCAGAATTCCAAACAGAAAAAGGAAAAGAGAAATCAGAAATTGGCAGAGTAAGGGGAAGTGTGTATTTGGAGGACCGGGGTCTCGATGGCAGCAGCCCTTTTAATCGAGAGATCTCAAATCCAAACTGAGATCTCTCTGGTTCTTTCTTTCTTCCGGCCACTTTTTTTTTAATGTATTTTTTATTTCAATAAATCAATACCCGTTAGCATTTTTTTATGGAAATATAACCCCAGGACAACAAATAGACAAACCATAAATGCTTGAGAACCAAAAATATTTAGGACGAAGAATAGAACTATGCTAAAAATTGAGGATTTACACCAATTCCTTTCCAAAAAAAAAACCGACATATATATATATATATATCCATTGATTTATGTAATTTGGACTCCTCTTGTGAACCAAAGTGGGTCAGTTTGCGCGGTTCGACGCTTGTTTCACTTAAGTAAAATTCGACTTATCGTGAATGTAGAAAATCCACATTGAGAGAGCTTTACTCTCATAGTGTGTCAATCCGGCTCAATTAATTAGAAATGGAAAGCCAGAGGGCTAGGGAGGGGCTGGCCGTCCCTGAGGTCACTGGCATACTAAAAGGACATTAGCGACCTTGGAGGAGGGATGGTGCCAACCAATCGACTTTCGCAGTGTGCTATCAGCCTAGATCTCGAAGTTGAGATCTCAGTTGATTCGAGGGGTGGGGGAGTTAGCCTGCGGTCTTCACCCCCCACTGAGGTTGCTCTCGGAGATTTGAACTTCAAGATCTCAGTCGATTCGGCCTCTGAGGAGTCGGCTGGTGGGCACCACCTCCCTTTCAGACCATTTGTGTCCCCTAAGTACGTCAGCAACCTCGAAGGGCCGCTGGCCAACGCCCCCCACGCCCTCCCTCCTTCCCTCTTTGGCAACAAGCCTTCACTTTCCCGTTATGGAGCCTTTATTTTTCTTTTTTCTAAATTTTTAAATCTCTAAAAAGTAATATCTATTTTAAAGTTTATTAAATCAAAATTAACATACACATTAGTACCATCGACGGGAATTCAATTTCAGGACTAAGACGGAAAAATTGAAAGGTTGAGGACGGGAGTAGCAAAATTTAAAAAAAGATTAGAACAAAAATGACAAAGCTGTTGAAGCTAAACATATAATCATATTATATCCTGTAATAGAAATTATATCCACCCCTTTGAGTATCCATGTGTTGGATCTTCCGTTATTCAAATAATGTATTATTAGGAAATTATATTTAAAAAGACTGAGATGCCTGCATGAGTGTAATTTCTCCATTAACGAAATATATAGTTGATTTCAGAAATATCTATCATTTGATAAAATAGGCAGCTGCGATTTAGAGTATTATTATGTTATTTTATTTGGATCTGAATATTATGAGATTATTATCCTAACGTACCAGAGATTTTATATATCTCTAAGTCTAAACAACGGAATTTTATTATTATTATTATAAATATATAAATGTATACAAGTAATCATCTTAGAAACTGACGCTCTTCCATCTCTTATATTATATTTTAGCAAGTACTCGATCGTTCTTCTCCTGGAAACATCTTCAAGCCATGGGAACAGCCAAGATGGAATAAAATTCTTTTTTTTTTGGGGGTAAACTAGAGATTCATTGCAAAATTAAGCAGGAACTGCAATCACTCTTGGTAAAGAAACTCCCATTACATCCTCAAAAAGTAACGAGTTCAGAACAGATGGAACAGAATTAAAAGATAACTAGACGATCTTGATGATCTCCTTCCAGTCGGGTGCTGCACAATTTGCTTCCCGATATATATGGCGTGGGGCGATCTCTTCGAACAGCCTACACATGGTCCTGCATTCAGCAATGAGGTCTTTAAGAACCAGATTGGGAGAATCAGCTCCCACTACCCATTCAATAATCAATTTGGCATCCATTTCAACAATCAATCTCCTAATGTTCAGGTTAGCTGCAAGGGAAAGGCCCTGGACATTCGAGAGGACCATGACCACGCTGGCCAGTGCCACATTAATGACCATCTCCACGTCCTCCATGCATCCGTTGGCAGCTCTCACTTTCTTCCGGGTTACTGAGGATTGTTCTTGCCCTTCGTTCAAGGTCTTGGATGAATTTCCAAGCTTGATCCAATAAAGGACAGAATTTTACAGAGCTTTGATCGGGGGAGTTCTGCAGAGTAGATTGCAGGACATGTCACAGGATGTCGCAGGAAGCTCCTGCAAACAAAGACAGAGAGGAGCAGATCGGATTTCATCAAAGCGGAGTAGGACCCGATTAAGGTTATTTTTGGCCAAAAAAAAGGGGTTCTTTTTTGCTATTATATATTTCTTGTTCTTTTAATGAGACCGTGGTATTGACAAGCTTTAAACAATCTTCCTATACCATCAGAAAGAAAAAGCCTAGTAAATCCTTTGAATAATATTTTTTTCGGAATTGATAAGTAAGTGCATTAATAGGAAGGGCTGAAGTGCAATCACTTTACAAATGGTTACAACGTACATGTAAGTAATTTATTAAAATCGTAGGAAAATAGATCAATTGTGCATAAATTACACATATTTTGAGAAATTAATTGAGGTAAAATTACTTATATTTGATGGTAAATTGCACGAATATCAAAGAGTTTTTATTTACATCATTAGTAAATTACAAGGATTTTAAGGCAACTTTACTTGAAGTTAATAGGTGGATCACTCTATGTTAATAAGGGGATATTTGATAAATTACATGCTTAAAAATTAAGCACTTAATTAGTTAAGGAAATAAATGTATAGGTTGAAAGGATGAAAAAAGTCTTGCGAGAGATAAAAAATTACCAATAAATGAAGAATGACTTCTTTAGTTAAATTAAATTTTTTTACCTATTTCATTAAGTGTTTTTTTGCTTAATAATTAAGTAGTTTATAGCTTTATCTCTCATCTTTCCGTCTTTCTTATATTCATTTTCTCATATAACTAACTGCAATTAACTTATAAGCACTTATTTAATTAAGTTGAAACAAACCCACTCTAAGTTTTAACTTTCATGTTCTCCAACTATCTCGCACATGGTTTAACCTTCTTTTTTTTAAAAGAATAGATCTTTCTTGATAAAATAGTTAGTTGTTGTGACTTCGGGTATACCTTTGGTATGATTTAGATTTGAACATTTTGAGATTATTATCTCTAACAATGTGATTCGTATCCAGTCGGTTTGTTTACTTGTATATGTATGTGTATATATAGGGGTATGCACGGATACCAGGTATACCCGGAACCGGTCAGAACCTAACCGTTAGGGTAGGATCAGGGTAACTCGCATTGAAAATATGGTAGGGTCCAAGTATTAAAATAAGGAACCGGTGAAAACAGGTTTCGATTTCTGCGTATAGGGTATCCAAAACCAAAATCGGTACCGATATCCGGACTCGATAATAATTTTCCCTAGTTATATTCAAACATATTTCTCTCTTTTACTTTACCATGTTCCCCTCTCTGTCTGTTTGTCACTCAGTGGAAGCCTTGCATTTCTTATCGTTAGTAGCTTTGGTTCGACAATCTCGGGGTGTCCTCGGTGAAGCTTGATCGTATTACGAATGTTTAGTCTTGTGGATGAATCGATGAGACATATTAGTTTTTGTTGTAGATGTATTGTGGATTAATCGAAATTTATGTCGACATTCTGTTTTGTATGATTACTAATTATGGATGAAATATTTTCGGTTTTATTTAACGAGACAAAAATTTTTTACAGATTCCAACAAGATATCTAGAACCTGTGGTATAATACAGGTTCCGGGTAGGTTCTGGTTCTAGGACTCAATAGGGTCTGATTCTAAAATCTTAGAACATGTTCTTTACAGGGTAGGATCCGGGTATCATGAAAAAAAAAAAGGTATCCGGACCCAAACACCTATATATATATATAATACTCTTAGAATCTCTTCCATCTGATATTGCATTGTAGCACAAGATCGGTTAAAATCCAATGTAGGTTGTAGCAGGGGCGAAGCCAATGTATTGACTGGAGACAATAGCCCTCTTGAACTTTGAATTTTTAAAAATTTTGCACCAAAAGTATGTTTATTTATGAGTTTTTCTATGTAAAATTAGTATTTTGCCCATCCTAAAAAAATATTTATGTATTATTTATATCAAGTAACATTTTTGCCTTCCCTGGATAAAAATCCTTGCTTCGCCCCTGGGTGGCAGAATATTCAAGACGACCAAGACCATGTTGGCCAAAGCCACGTCCAGCTCGTTCTTTTCCGCCTTGTTCAAAGATAAGTGGAATATCCAACAGTACGACACCGGCATTGATGAGATATTCATTGACCGGAAACCCGAGTGCTTTGGTGCCCTCCTGGATCTCCTCCGCATCAGAGAACTTCGCATCCCCGGAAGCATACCGAAGGATTTTTCTACACATAAGCTTTATATTATGGCCTCCAGGACCACATCCAGGCAGCAATAAGAAGGAATTTGAAGGATGATATGTTGCGGCTCTCGCACATGGTGACATCCCTACTGCCTTGAAAGAGGGAACAGTGATTCGTGCTAGCCCCGAATGGAGGCTTCTACATTGCCCATGGCGACAAGGGAACTGAGTGTAACAAATTAGGGGTGTGCACGGATACCGGGTATGCTCGGAACCGGTCGGAAACTACCCTGTAGGGTAGGGTCTGGGTAGTTCGTATTGAAAATAGGGTAGGGTCTGGGTATCAAAATAAGGAACCGGTGAAATCCGCCTTCGGTTCCGGTGAAATCCCACTCCGGTTCCGGTTCCAACCTACAAGGTACCCAGAACCGGAATCGGAACCGGATGGTAATTACTTAAAAAAAAAGAAAAAGAAAAGGTAAAGTTAGTCTCATTCTCTGTTAGTCTTAACAGAGTCGGGAAGATTGAAGACACAAGATAGGAAGAATCCTAAATCGCCTTTCGTCTTCGACTCCACCTCCTCTTGTCTTCGTCGGTCGCCTCTCGTCTCCTACTCTGAGTACTCTCCACTCCAGCTTCCCTCCGTTATCGTTCTTCTCGCCTCGGTTCACGTCCTGGTACGTTGTTCAGCGGGTGCGAAGCTCATCCTGCCCTCATCGCTTTCGCGGCTGCCTGCCTCCCTTTCCCTCTCTTCCGCTCTCCGCCATCCCTCCTCTCATTATTGTTGACATCCGATCTCTGCAACCGCAACCTCTTACCGCATCCGCTCCACATTGCCCTGCTGAATTGAAAGTGGTGAGAGTTTTCATTTCTAGGGTTTCCTAATTTTGTCGACTTCCTCTGGCTTGGTTGATTTCCGATTAATTGTCCCCTCTAACGGTGATGGAACCAAATCTCGTTGGGTTTCTACTGCCCCCTTACCTCCACTCCCGTCTCGGTCCTTGCTTGTGCCTTAATCCCGCTTCTGATTTAATTTGTGGTATTGGGATCTCAAATTTGTCTCGATCTTGCTGGACTTCACGATCTTGGTCCTTTGCCAGTAAAATAACACAGTTAATTGCTCGAATTTGTAATGAGAAGTACGATGACAGGTAGCTTTTTTCTGCAGTTGATTCCTTGAATGTTCCTGAGCTGGTTTGTGGAAAATAGGTAATGATTATGGTTTTATCTTCTTTAAATATCGAAAAACAATTCCGTAGGGGGGTCACACATTGTTGATTCAAATAATTTGCGGTGATTACTTATTATGGGTAGGATATTTTTCGGTTTTATTTAGCGATATAAAAAAATTTACAGGTTCCAACATGGTACTTGGAACCTGTGGTATAATACAGGTTCCGGGTAAGTTCGGATTCCAGGATTCAACAGGGTAGGGTTCGGCTCCAAAATCTTGGAACCGATCCCTTACAGGGTAGGGTTCGGGTATCGTGAAAAAAACAAGGTATCCGGAACCGATCACCCCCATTTAGTAATTATTCGTAATAAGTAGAATTGAACGATAAATTCGAATAGCAAGATGGATAAATATAATGATATAAAATTAAATGAATTTCACTAATATGAGAATTTGAAAATTCAAACCGATATAAAGACGAAACCGGAAGATCAGAAGACACGAGAAAGTCGAGTCCTGTGTTTCACACAAACCCCTTGAAACATATTCGTCCCCTCAGGGCGTGCTTGAGGTCACATGGGCGTCTGTTTCCCAATATAAAACGGCATCAAGTGTAGCTAGTGGCACGAGCTATCCGCACCCCAGCGAACCAGAAAACGAAGTTGAACACTCTCACTTAACTTTGCAATTGTCTTCTCTAATTTCTTCTTATCCAAAAAATGAGTGGAGGTTTTTCAATTTATAAACAATCGTTTTAATGAATACATGCTATTGATGATAGTTATAGAATTGATGGTGTCCTTTCAATTTCTTGCAATTGATGGTGCCTGTACGGACCCGAATGTAGACTCTCGTCGTGGCCCGCATGCGCGCTTTTGGATCGCACGGCTTGGGAGTGTCCATCTTCCTTGGGATGCGTGACGGACACGAGTGAAAAGGAGTCGCCACTTATCATTTTACAAACCGAAGGTCGAGGGCCGATAAGGCATTGGTCATGTGGAACCGGAAAGTCCGAGTTCGGGGGTTCATGTTACATGTAGGCCTATATCCCGCATGCCCTTTCGGTATTCTAGCTTGCTAAACTTGTATGTTTTAATTATTTACAGCGTGAATTAAGTTGTACTCAACTTGAACGTTTTGACACCGGAAATTCGGTGAACTAAACGATGTTGGTTGAGAAGCCGAGAGATAAGTAAACCCGCGTGTCAGGGAATTGGTTCACAATCTTGCGTTACAGCTCATCAAACTATGATGTTTGAATTCCTACGTGAACTGGAACCTCGAAATCTTAGGATTACTCTTGTCTGGGCAAGCATTGGACCGATTCAATTAGTTCGACTCTCGGACCATTCGCTCACCGACTGGGATTCTTACAGAATGAATGTACAAAGTAAATCCTTACAATGATCTCAAAAAAACAATAAATACAAATTGTAAATGATTGAATCCCAATCAGTTCGCTTTCGGTTATTATTTCGCTCTGACTCGCCATGAGTTCGAGGAAACATCGAAAAACTGAAATTCAAGCACTCTCGGTGAATAGGACATTGGACGCCGTGATCGATGGTTAGAGCGTTGAATCCTAAGTGCAATACGTCCTATGGGTCGGGCTCGACTCGCATAGACAAACAAGAGTAGAAAATTAACAAACAACATGCAGATTGCAGACAATGTGTTTGTTATTGCCGAGTTTACGTGGATTAACAAGTTATTAACCCATGGGTATTTTGCAAGCAAATGTCATATGCTAAACAGACAAACGTGTGTAAAATATTTTGCATTCGACTTTGTTTCAAGGACTTGATAGACATGATGCCTGTTGTCAAGTCCTTTGTGTGTGGATTGCTTTTAGATTGTTCTGTATTGACACTGAAATACCACTGAATTAGCCAAACTCGTGTTTTGACTCTAGATTTGGAATCTAGAATTCCACCTAACCATTATCTAATGTTTGGTTAGGTCAAGTGAAAGGGTAATCAGTATTTTGCATGTTTTGTGATAGAGATAATCGTTCTAGTTACCCAAGTCTACGATAGGATGATAAAAACTCATCAGTGGATAAGAAAAGGCTTTGCAGATGAACCTGCACCTGAACATGTAGCCTATTCTTATTCTAATATTATAGTGTTTCTATCAAGCTAATCCTAGGGGTGTCGCTAAATTGTGAAAATGCGATTTTGCCCTTTATTTGAAAATTATTTTCAGAAAAGGGAAAACATCGCAGTGCGAGCCACCTCAGCCTGTAATCGGTGTCGACCAATTCCCTGGATCGTCAAGGGTTATGCAAGAACCCCAAAAAAGTCAAAGAACTGGTCGATCTAGCCGGAAGTGATCTAAAAAGATCTTTTGTATCATGACCTGAGTTAGCTGAAATCAGGTAAAAACTTAAGTTGAGACACACAAGTCCTTTCTAGACATCCGTGCTACATCGGACTGCGCGTTTCAGGTTTTGAAACAGACAAATTTTGAAAAAGGACATTAACGTCATTTGATAACTCATCGACGCGAGTTATCAGTTAATTACCTATTCATGCAAACTTATCAGTGCCAAGTGGATTTAATCGTGTGAAAGTTCCGATTAACCCGTTGGTGGATTTATAACTTAAAATTAAATGCCGAATGCAATAAATGTGCGGGTTACAGACAATCAGACAGATCATGGATCGATCCATTGAATGAAGTCTGAATACACAAAAATCTTAATTTAATGAAAACAATCAAGATACGATGACCAAGATAGGTCCAGGAAGGTCGAGGATAATTTGGTCAAAATGACCAAAATACCCTCGGAACCCAAATGGCCCCGAAAGAGTCACCGATATATGAATCCATGCATTTTTGCTTTAAAAACAATGTTTTAAAGTTGTTAGCATGCGGGATTTGCGACGATATTGAAATTTGCAATTTACACAAAATCCGAGAAATGGATTTCATCGAGGTAAAGAGACCGTTCTTGACCCGAATAAGGTCGAGGAACCTTCGGCTCTTTCCTCTTGGGAATAGCCGTGGGTTTCCTTGACCCATTTCGAGTTTCAAACGTTCTCTTTAACCCAATTTCAACTATTTCTCGCATGCTCAAATGTTAAACACGATAAATGACACGTATTTAACAAAGCCGATATCGCCATGAGTTTGAAAAATGCATTTAAACATACAAACATGCACAAACACGTTATTTATGGGATCGATAAAACGATACCGACTCAATGAATGCGGGAAAACATAGCGATTCGGGAAACAATTCAAATCGGGGCAAGGAAATCGGTCTTGACCCGAAAAGGTCAAGAATACCCTCGGTTACCTCTCCAAGAGTTTAATCCGAGAAGTATCTCGGCTTTTTCGGGTCATATGGTTTCCTCGACTTCGATTTAAACATTTTCCGGCATGCTAGCACGTTAAACGATGACAAACATGCATGATATAACATGGAAGTTGCATAAAATTTAATGGCTTGTTTGGTTTGCAAATGTGATTTTAAAATCACAACTTTAACCTAATTATACCCACAACAAAACAAAATAACTCATGCAAAGTTAATGAGTGGGCCCTATTTATTCTACTTTTTTTTCACAACAAAACAAAATAACTCATACAAAATCAAAGGGTGTGCCCCATTTATACCACCATTTTTCAAAATTAAAATCTGATTTTAAAATCCTACTTTGAAACCAAACGCAGCATAAATCTTGGAAGGAAAACATGCCTAAAACCACTTGTAACTCCATAAGCATAACAAAAATGTAAAAGTCCTAACTCCTTTAAGTCGGGAATGGTTATACCTAGTCCCGGGATGCGGGATGGAATTGTAAAAAGTCGGGCTGGACCGTTGGTGGGTCAGATTTGGGTTGTTTTGGCTTGACCAGACCCGAATAGCACAGACAAACCTGGCTGAAAATTTCTGACCCAACTGCGCAAGTTTCGGGTCGGACATCACCACAGTGGCTCTCGATAGAATTTTGAGGCAAGGTCAGTGGCTCCCGACTCCTAAATGACCTCCGGAGTTAACTGTGGTGGTCGTTTGGCAAAAAGACACTCGGGTCGACCCGTATAGCCCTGCAAAGATCAAACAAAACAGAGCACGCCCAGGGACAAACCTGACTGGGCAAGTTTCGGGTCGGATGTCCCCCAGGTGGTTCTCGATGGAATTTTGATGCAAGGTCGGTGGCTCCCGACTCCTTAGAGACCCCCGGAGGTGCTTGTGGTGGTCTTTGGTTCCAGAGTTATCGGGTTGACCCGTATAGCCCTGCAAAAATCACGAAAAACATAGTACGTCCTGGAAACAGACCCGACTGAGCAGTTTTCAGGTCGAACGTCACCACGGTGGCTCCCGATGGAATTTTAATGCAAGATCAATGGCTCTCGACTCCTAACTGACCCCCGGAGGTGGCTACAATGGTTGTTTTGCGAAAAGAGCCTCGGATCGACCCAATCTGCAAGAAAACTGCAAGAACAGTCAGAAATTTCAACCCGACTGGGCGGTGGGGCAGTTTCTCCTTGCTGGGCTAAAACCAATGGGTTTTTCTTGGATTTCTCGACTCCTTGACACCCTAGGGTTGTGTGGAGAGGTGTTTGATGGGTTTTGACAACTGAAACCGATCCAGAAAGGCTTGAAACCCGGGTGAGTATTTTTGACCCGAGAAGGACCAAAACTGTCCCGATTCTGTGGTTGCTTGTTCCGATGGGTTGGAGGCTTCAAACTTAAAATCTAAGCTCGTAAATGGATATAGGGGGTCAAAAACATGTGGGATATGAAGTTTGGTGAAGTTTGGATTTAAGCCGAAATGATGAATACCATGATTCCGACTTAAGTCTTTGAGGGTTTTGCTTGGCTTTAGCTTGAGCTGAAGCTTGCTGTGGTTTCTTCAAGTCTTGGAGAGTATTTGAAGAGTGAGAAATGCTAGAGAGATGGCATGGAAGAGGGTGTCATTAAAGTGTCTTGGAATTAGGCACTTATAGGATGCGTTAATCAGCCCAATTAGTGAATTTAAGTGCACTTAAGGGGGAATGCTTAAGGGATCCGAATATTTAAGAGAATTAGGGTGGGGTTTTGATTGGAAGAAGATAGGAAGTCATTAATGAGGATGAAGTGTTATCTTGGCTGATTGAAAGATATTTTTAAGAGGAAGACAAGTTGTGCAACTTGATTTGATGGGAAGACAAATGCAAATTGATTTGCTTCTTGGAGAAGTCGGCCATGGAGGGAAAGAAAATGCTAGGGCTGATGCGTGGGTCCCACGGGTCGTGAGGGAGAGTCGGGACGAAGGTTCGGATCTCGATTGATCGCGCGTTCGAGGTTTGTGGCTCAAATAAGCGTCGAATTGTCAATATGTGCACGAAAACGGTTCAAACGAGTTTAAGGTTGCCCATTTTGCATGAAAAAAATGTTCGGGTGGTTTTTGGGCTCGTAAGCCAATTTTGCTTGTTTCAAGCAATCAGAACAAAGTTGGCCGTTTTTGAATGCATATATTGCATCTACATTCCGCGTTGGTCGTTTTGACATGCATTGTCATTCGGACTGAATAGTTGACCCTTAAATCGGTATTGCAAATGTGAAGTCGGAGACGTTTTAAGAGTCCACAGTCGGATTTCTCAGAATGCTTTCTGAGTTACTTGAATGATCCGAAGATCGCTATGATCTCTGTTCGTTGAGAACAGACCTCAAAGGATTAGAAAAATGCATATGGGACCCTAAAAGCACTGTTCAGGAGGCCTAGATGAATTGTGCAGTTCCGTCTAAGGATTTTACATTGAGCCTTGGAATAAGTAGCACTGGGTTGGCCAATCATCCGACGTCAAGTTTCCGCGAAAATGACCTATGGTTATGAATTTCCGTTAAAAACGGTCTTTTTTGTCATTCGGAGGTCATTTGGGAAACTAAAGGGGATATTGCAGTCTGATTTACCCAATTGCGTATGTCTGTTGTAGTTTTCGGGGCAATGCATAGCTAACTTGGTTTGCCAATATTCTGTTAGACTAGTCTTCGGATATGGTTTTCCGTTGAAAGTTATGCTTGTTCTACCGCTCGGGAGTCATTCGAGGAGTTTGTGTGACTTCCGAGAGACGATCTGAAGTAATGCTCGTGCTCCGTGTAATTGCTGGATGTGGCTACATCTAACACCAGGCATTAACTTTTCTCTGGTGAACCGGCGTTTTAAGACTCCAATTGAAAAGTTATCTGTATTCAGAAGATTGCTCTGTATAGAGCAGATGATTTGCGAAATGTGTTTGAAGACACTTTTCATCTGTTTGGCATTGCGAGGGATTTTTGGAGTCCAATATTGGATATTTTCTGATGGTCGAGCGAACCAGCAAAAAATAGCATTGTCGGCGATATATTTTGAAAACACTGGTTTATATGTTGTTTGGGCTCTCTATTTGCTCTGTATGTTGCTGGATGATTCTGTATGTTCTTCTGTCATGTGCTTGAATTATCTGCCTATCTCTGTTGACTTGAGAATGAATAGCAATTTGCTGCTCTGTCGAGCCTTCTTTCGTATTGATGCTCAAGTCATGGCCTGAATCATTGCTGATGTGCATTGCTTAAATTGGTGAGCCAAAATGGGGTGTTGACAGTGCCGTTCAATTCATAATGATTGATGGTGTCCTTTCAATTTCAAGGATTGATGATGTCCTTTCAAATTCCACGAACCACCATTCAATACATTCATTTCATTAATGAGAAATAATTTTTCATTCACCAATGCCATAATTTCCCAACAATCCCCCACATGAATGAAAATTTATTTTTATTTTAACTTACTGAGAGTATTCAATAGTTGAACCCTGCATAGGATAGGTAGGTGTCACCACCCTTGAACCCTCCCTTGTGAAATGCATGTACTTTACTAGTTGTCCAGTAGACATGATGTCTTTAAACTGTCATGCTATTTTGTGTAAAGATGACGCACACCTCACACAGGAATCAACTAACTTCCTTTCAGGTCTCATTGTTGTGTCCATTTTGGCCATGGAACACTATCATGGTTCTATGAGAGTTTCTGAAAAATTAAGTCCATAGAAATTCTCCTCTGAAGCGGCTTCACTTCTCTTTCACATATGTGATTTCACATATCATAAAGCAAATTAAAGTGCTAGCCGTATCCGTTTGTCACTGTTTCATCAAGGAATGGTCCTAGGATTTTCTCCCCCATAGTGATTTAATTCGGTTCTATAACTTGGTTGTCCCATTGAACCTAGATCTTGGGATCTCTAGTCAGCTAGGTTGGGTGTTCGCTATAAAACCTTTCCTCTAATGGACTTCAAACCCATTCCCTTTGACAACTTTTTAAACCGCTCTTTACTTAACCCTTTGGTTAGCGGATCCGCTATATTATCCGTTTACTGCACGTAGTCAATAGAGATAATTCCAGTTGAGATTAGTTGTCTAATGGTATTATGTCTACGACATATATGACTACTAATGGTATTAGTAGTCAATACATATTACTCTATGCCCTCTTAATTGCCGTTTGACTATTACAGTGGATATAAATTGATAATACAAGTTTTTTTTTCCATTTAGGAATATCCTCTAGAAAATGGCGCATCCATTCAGATTCTTCTCCATATTTATCCAAAGCAATAAACTCAGATTTCATTGTGGACTTAGCGAAAACAGTTTGTTTCGAGGGCTTCCATGACACTGCTGTACCTGCTAGTGTGAACACATATCCATTAGTAGATTTCGAATCCGTTATATCATATATCCAGTTTGCATCACTGTACCCCTCTAGGACAGCTAGATATCTAGTGTAGTGCAGCTCGTAATCTCGAGTGTATCAAAGGTATCTGAGTACCCTGACAATTGCCTTCCAATGGCCCCCACTTGGATTACTCGTATGTCTGCTGAGTCCACTAACCGAGTATGCAATATCCGGCCTAGTACAACTCATCAGATACATTAGACTTCCAATGACCCGCGAGTATTCTAACTGAGAGTTACTCTCTCCTCTATTCTTTAATAGATGAAGATTATTGTTTATTGGAGTTTTTGAAATTGCACAATCATTTTTGGTAAATTTTTCCAAAATTTTATCTATGTAGTGTAACTGACTCAAAATTAGTCTATATGATATTCTCATGATTTTAATTCCTGAAATCACATCAGCGAGTCTCATATCTTTCATGTTAAATCTCGAATTCAGCATATTCTCTGTAGAATTGATCATTCTATCATCACTACCAACAATGAGTATGTCATCCTTTTTTGTTTATGCTTTAGATAATTCTTGAAATCCTTTCAACCAGAAGGCCGCTTCTCAATGACAACTGCCACTTGGAAGGATTCATTTAGAGCCATCCCCTCAGCCTGAATCTCATGCAAGAGCACTTGAAATTCTTGCACTTGACTCATTACGGTCCTTGAATAGACCATTTTAAAATCAAGGAACCGTCTGACGAGAAATTCCTTTGCACCGGCATCCTCTGATTTATATTTACGGTCTAAGGATTCCCATAGCTCCTTTGCTGTCTTAAACCCTTGATAGACACTATATAGGGAATCATGAAGACTATTCATGATATAATTCCGGCAAAGATAGTCGGAGTGCTTCCAAGCGTTAACCACACTGAGAGCCTACACATCCGACTCCCCCACATAAAGGGTTGGAGAATTTTTAGTTAAGAAACTTGCAAGGTTCAAAGTTGTGAGGTAGAATAACATCTTTTGCTGCCTCCTCTTGAAGTTCAACCCATTGAACTTCTGGGGCTTCTCAACATGGTTCACAGGAACCATCAAGGGAGCAGCCACGTTTTGGCTAACCAAATGGTTAGGCAACATAGGAGCAGGGCCAAAGCCAGTAGTCTGGCTTCCGTTGGTCGCATCCCCATCGTTCCCCGACGCCATTCGAATCGTTCAAAATAGAAAAGATCTGTTTCAAGATTGTAACAAATTAGTAATTATTCGTAATAAGTAACATAATTGAACAATAAATTCGAATAGCGAGATAGATAAATGGAATGCTATAAAATTAAATGAATTTCACTAATATGAGAATTTGGAAATTCAAAACGATACAAAGACAAAACCGGAAGATCAAAAGACACGAGAAAGCCGAGTCTTGTGTTTCACACAAACCCCTTAAAATAGATACGTCCCCTCAGGGCGGCTTGAGGTCACGTGGGCGTCTGTTTCCCAGGATAAAACGACATCAAGTGTAGCTAGCAGCACGAGCTATCCGCACCCCAGCGAACCAGAAAACGAAGTTGAACACTCTCACTTAACTATGCAATTGTCTTCTCTAATTTCTTCTTATCCAAAAAATGAGGGGATGTTTTTCAATTTATAGACAATCGTTTTAATGAAAACACGCTATTGATGATAATTATAGAATTGATGGTGTCCTTTCAATTCCTTGCAATTGATGGTGTCGTTCAATTCATAACGATTGATGGTGTCCTTTCAATTTCAAGGATTGATGGTGTCCTTTCAAATTCCACGAACCACCATTCAATACATTCATTTCATTAATGAGATACAAATTTTCATTCAACAATGCCATAATTTCCCAACACTGAGCTGCTGGTTTTCAGAGGAAATCTCATTTGATTTGCCTGTCTACTTCAAGGCTTTGTGTATGAACTCGAATAATGAGGTATTCTCGAGCTGTGCATCGAACGAAACTGGAATGGACAAAGAAATTGCGGTGTGGGATCCAGTAACTGGCAAGTTGAAATGGCGTCTAGGAGGAATTCCCGAGCTTGGAGTTATAAATAAGCTACAATGGTTCAGCGGGATCAACTGTGTGTTAGCAGTCTGCATTATCAACGAGCAGTTCATCTTAAGTTTTCTTGACCACAGGGTGAAGAAGGTTATCCTTGACAACGTACCCTTTACATTGGCCTACATGATCGCAGATGCAGTGGCAGATGAGACCAGGATCAACATTTATTTGATAGATGGGTTCATGAATCTAGGCTTCCTGGATTGTAGGCAGCTTCCGTTTCAGGAAGGGATTCAATGGATGTCGGAGAACTCCTTCGTCCTGGGTGACGATTTTTCCCGGCCTGAATCAATCCATTGTCACGAGGGGCAACTGTTTGCACATATGAGAAGTAATGCATCCGCCTTCTCGAGTGATGACTGGGTCCTCGCTAAGGTTCAGGTAAGTGATGGTGGAAGATCGATATGCAGGATTTCGATAAGTGGAATGGTAGAGTTGTAGTAATTATAATACAATATATATATATATATACACGTGGCAAAGTGATATAGTATTAAATAGAAAAAAAATATTTCAAGCAAATTTAACTTTCGAATCAATTTAAAAAATATAATGCTTGGAAGAGTTAACCAGGTTATGCCACGTGTGGCGTTCTGCCTCTCCAGCTTCCGCCATGTGCCTCCACGTGGACAAGATTCCATGTGGATTCCACCAATCGCGTGTTGCCATGTATTTAAATGTCTCCTCAATTACAATATTAAAAATTATATAATGGTATGTCTATATATATATATATATAAGATTAAACCGACAAAAATATTTTAATGAAAAATAATTTCAATCGGATTTAACTTTTGAATTGATAGAACTGCAGTAACTTCTATACAAAAAATACATGTGGAAAAGTTATATAAGATTAAACAAAAAAAATATTTCAATAAAAAATAACATCAACCAAATTTAACTTTCGAATTTGCATAATTGCAGCACCAATAGATGAAACCGAAAAAATTATTTGAATAAAAAATAAATTTCTACCGAATGTAGCTTTTGAATCAATAAATAATATGTAATGCATGGAACAATTAACTAGGTTACGCCATGTATGTGCTTTGCTTCTCCTGTTTTCGACATGTGTCACCACGTGGGCAAGTTTCCATATGGGTTCCACCAACTGTGTGTTGGCATGTGTTCAAGTTCCTCCACAATTAGAAGATTAATAATTATTTATATATAAGATTAAACCAACAAAAATATTTTAATGAAAAATTATTTCAATCAAATTAAACTTTTGAATTGGCAGAATCTATATATAATTTATAATACTTGGAAAACTTAACTGGGTTATGCCAAGGGTGATGTTTTGCCTCTCCAGCTTTTGCCATGTATCGCCACATGGGCAAGTTTCCACGTGGGTTCCACCAACTGCGTGTTGTCACGTGTTCAAGTGCCTCCTCAATTACAAGATTAAAAATTATTTAATCGAATCTAAATAGTAGATAAAACTAACAAAAATATTTTAATAAAAAATAATTTTAGCCAAATAAAACTTTTGAAATGGCATAATTGTAGTAATATACGTGGCAAAGGATATAAGATGAAACGATATTTCAATAAAAAGATAATTTCAATCAAATTTAACTTTCGAATTGATTTATATATTTAATGCCTGGAATAGTTAATTAGATTACGCCACGTGTGATGTTTCGCCTCTCCAGTTTCCGTTATGTGTGGCAACGTGGCAAGTTTCCATGTGGATTCCCCTAACTGTGTGTTGCCATGTGTTCAAGTGCCTTCTCAATTAGTAAACTAGAAATTATTTAATCTAATCTATATATTAGATTAATCTAAAAAAATTATTTGAATAAAAAATACTTCAACCGAATTTTAACTTTTGAATCAATATAAAATATATAATGCATGGAACGATTAATCAGGTTACACCACGTGTAATGTTTTCCTCTCTAACTTCGCTGTGTGTCACCACGTGAAGAAGTTTTCATGTGGTTCCACCAACGGGGTGTTGCCATGTGTTCAAGTGACTCATCAATTTCAAGATTAAAAATTATTTAATCAAATCAATACATAAGATTAAGCTGAAAAAATTATTTTAATAAAAAATTATTTCAACCAAGTTTAACTTTTGAATTGGTTGAATTGTAGTAATTTAACTTTCTAATGAATATATAATATAGGGAAAATAGCGTTATGTATCCCAACATTTACATGTTATCTTATTTTATCCCAATGTCGATTTTTATTCAGAGGTATCACCACGTTAATGGTTTGATTTCAGATCTATCTCGCCGTAAAAATTCCGTCTATTTTTGATGGAATTGATGATAGAATTCCTGATATAAGGGAAAAATTACATCGTATATCCCAACTTTTTTGTTGTTTCTCAATTTTATTCTAACCTTTTGATGCTTTCTCAATTTTATCTTAACATTTTGGTAATTTTTTAGTTTTATCCCAATCTTTACTGTTTTCTTAATATTATCCCAACCTATTGGGATAAATTTTAGAAATCCTGAAAAGACTGGGATAAAATTGAGAAAAAAAACAAAAAGGTTGGGATAAAATTGAGCAAAAATTTAAAGGTCGGGATAAACTGAGAAACAACAAAAAAGTTAGGATATATAGTGTAATTTTTCCCTTATATCGGGAATGCCGTCATCAATTCTGTAAAAAATGGACGAAATATTTACAGCGGGATAAATTTAACATCAAACTATTAACGTTAGAATATATCAGGAAAAAAAATCGACGTTGGGATAAAACAAAGACATGTGAAGGTTGAGATATATAATACAATTTACCATATAATATATAATGCTTGGAACATTTAACCAAGATACGCCACGTGTGACATTTTGCCTCTCCAGCTTCCGCCTTGGCTAGCCTCGTGGTCAAGTTTCCATGTATTTAAGTGCCTCCTCAATTATTAGACAAAAAATTATTTAATCGAATCTATATAATAGATTAAACCGAAAAATTATTTGAATAAGAAATAATTTCAACAAAATTTAACTTTTGTATCAATATATAATATATAATGCGTGGAGCAGTTAATCAGGTTACACCACCTAGAGTGTTTTGCCTCTCTAGCTTCCGTCATATGTTGCCATGTGGGCAAGTTTTTATGTGGATTCCACCAACTGCGTGTTGCCAAGTGTTCAAGGAACTCCTCAATTATGAGATTAAAAATTATTTAATCGAATCTATATATAAAATTAAACCGAAAAAATTATTTAAACACAAAATAATTTCAATCAAATTTATCTTTTGAATTGGTAGAATTTTAGTGATTTAACTTTCGAATCAATATATAATATATAATGCTTGAAATAGTTAACCACGTACTGCCATGTATGATGTTTTCCCTCTGCAGCTTCCACCATGTGTAGCCATGTGGACAAGTTTCCATGTAGGTTCCACCAATCACGTATTGCCAGGTGTTCAAATGCTTCCTCAATTACATGATTAAAAATTATCTAACGAAATCTACATATAAGATTAAATCGAAAAAAATATTATTATGGAAAATAATTTCAACCAAATTTAACTTTTGAATTTGTAGAATCAATATATAATATATAATGCATGGAAACAATTAATAAGGTTATGTCATGTGTGGTGCATTGCCTCTCCAGCATCTGCCATGTATCGTCACGTGGGCAAATTTTCGTGTGGGTTACACCAACCGGGTGTCACCATGTGTTGAAGTGCCTCCTCTATTACAAGATTAAACATTATTTAATGGAGTCAATACATAAGATTAAACTGACCCAAATATTTTAATGAAAAATAATTTCAATCAAATTTAGCTTTTGAATTTGTAGAATTGTAGAAATTTTAATACGAAAAAATACACGTGACAAAGTTCCATAAGATTAATCGAAAAAAATATATCAATAGAAAATTTCAATTAGGTTTTACTTTCAAATCGATTTATAATAAATAATGCCTGAAACAGTTAATTCGGTTATGCCAGGAGTGATTTTTTTTGCCTCTCCGGCTTCCACCATGTGTCGGCACGTGGGCAAGTTTCCAAGTGGGCTCTACCAACCGCGTGTTGCCATGAGCTTAGGTGCCTCATCAATAACAAGATTAAAAATTATTTAATCAAATCTATATATAAGACTAAACCGAAAACAATATTTTAATGAAAAATACTTTCAGCCGAATTTAACTTTTGAATTGGTAGAATTGTAGAAACTTTTATACGAAAAAATACATGTGGCAAAGTTATGAAAGATTAAACGAAGAAAAATATATCAATGAAAAATAATTTCAATCAAATGTAGCATTCGGATTGAGACAATTGCAACACCAAAAGAATTGCTTTAATTTTAATACGAATATATATGTATAATCTTTATTAAATGAAAAAAAATACTTTCAATCAAATTTAACATTCGTATGAATTCATAATATATAATGCATGGAACAATTAACCAAGTTAAGCCACGCACAATGTTTGCCTCTGTGGCTTCCGCCATGTGCTGCCATGTGGACAAGTTCCCATGTGGGTTCCACTAATCGCGTGTGGCCACGTGTTCCAGTGTCTCCTCAATTACTAGATTAAAAATTATTTAATTGAATCTATATATTAAATTTAAACAAAAATTATTTGAATACAAAATAATTTCTTATGAATTTAACTTTTGAATCATTATATAATATACAATCCATGGAACAATAAATCGGGTTACGCCACGTGTAATGTTTTACTTCTCCAGCTTCTGCCATGTGTCGCCAGATGGGCAAGTTTCTATATGGACTCCACCGACCACATATCGCCATGTGTTCAAGTGCCTCATCAATTACAATAGTAAAAATTATTTAATCGAATCAATCTATAAAGATTAAATCAAAAAAATTATTTTAATAAAAAATAAGTTCAATCGAATTAAACTTTTGAATTGGTTGAATTGTATTAATTTAATTTTCGAATCAATATATAATATATAATGCCTGAAGCCATCATCCAGGTTACGTAACGTGTGATGTTTTGGCATTACAGCTTCCGCCATGTGAAGCCACGTGGGCAAGTTTCCAAATGGGTTCCGCCAACTGCGTGTTGCCATGTGTTCAAGTACCCCCTCAATTACCATATTAAAAATTATTTAATTGAATATGTATATAAGATTAAATCGATAAAAATATTTTGATGAAAAATAATTTCAACCAAACTTAACATTTGAATTGGTGGAATCAATATATAATATATGATATACAATATATAATGCTAGGAACAATTAATCAGGTTCCTCTATATGTGATGTCCTGCCTCTCCAACTTCCGCCATGTGTCACCATGTGGGCAAGTTTTCACGTGGGTTCCACCAACCGGGTGTTCCCATGTGTTTAAGTGCCTCCTCTATTACAAGATTAAAAATTATATAATTGAATCTATATGTAAGATTAATTCGACAAAAATAATGAAAAATAATTTCAACCGAATTTAACTTTTGAATTGGTAGAATTGTAGTTATTTTAATACGAAAAATACATGTGGCAAAGTTACATAAGGTTAATCGGAAAAAAATATTTCAATAAAAAGTACTTTCAATCAAATTTAACTTTCGAATCTATATATAATATATAATGTATGAAACAGTTAACCAGGTTACGCCACGTGTGATGTGTTGCCTCTCCAACTTCCATTATGTGTCGCCACGTGGGCAAGTTTACATGTGGGTTCCCCCAACTGTGTGTTGGTATGTGTTCAAGTACCTCCTCAATTACATGATTAAAACTTATTTAATCACATCTAAATATAAGGTTAAACTGACAAAAATATTTTAATGAAAAATAATTTCTACCAAATTTCAGTGTTATCAGAACCGGATCGGATGATGAGCCGGAAGGGGTATGGGTTCATGGGTTTATAGGTCCAACTAAATGTTTGATGGGTCAGACCGCACGTTTAATTAAAATAAAATAAATATTTATTAAAAAAGTTATGATAATTAAGATAGAAGTATGATAATTTCAAAGAAATAGAAGAATAGTTAAAAAAATATCTATATTTAATATTTCTTCCTCCAAAATAAATATCGGATTTTCATAAATACTTAAAAGTTTAGTTTAAAGAACAAAAAAGTAGTGGTGGTTTGGTTGGTACTATGCTAGTATGGGAAGTAAGAGATCATGAGTTCAAATTCTTACACAACCAAGCAATTTTTACACTAATAAAAAACCCATAAACCGGCCGGTTCAATGAAATTTTGCTTAAAATCGGCTGGTTTAATGGGTCTGGCAGTTCACATATGCAATTTGGGATTTCAGGCAAACCAGACCAGACATTGTGCCGGTTCCCGGTTTGACTGGTAGAATCGACCGGTCCGATCCGGGCCTGATAACAATGCCAAATGTAACTTCTGTATTGGTAGAATTGTAGTAATTTTAATACAAAAATACTTATGGCAAAGTTATATATGATTAAACGGAAAAAAAAAACATTTCAATAAAAAATAATTTTAACCGAATTTAACTTTCGAATCGATTTATAATATTTAATGCTTGGAATAATTAACCAGGTTAAGACACCTGTGATGTTTTGCCTCTCCAGCTTCCGTCATGTGTCGCCACATGTGCAAGTTTCCATGTGGGTTTCCCCAACCGCGTGTTGCTAAATGTTCAAGTGCCTCTTCAATTATTATATTAAAAATTATTTAATCGAATATGTATTAGATTAAACTAAAAAAGTTATATGAATAAAAAATACTTTCAAAAGCATTTAACTTTTGAATCAATATATAATATATAATGCAATTAACGATTAATCAGGTTATGCCGCGTGTAATGTTTTGCCTCTTCAGTTTTTGCCTTGTGTGGCTGGATGGGCAAGTTTTCATGTGGGTTCCATCAACCGCATGTTACCATGTGTTCAAATGCCTCCTCAATTACAACATTAGAAATTATTTAATCGAATCAATATATAGGATTGGACCAAAAAATAATTTTAATAAAAAATAATTTCAACCGAATTTAACTTTTGAACAGGTTGAATTGTAGTAATTTAGGTTGCGTTTGGTTTCATAGTAGGATTTTAAAATTAGATTTTGATTTTGATTTTGAGTGGAATAAATGGGACTCACCCTTTGACTTTATATGAGTTATATTGTTTTGTTGTGGAAAAAAGTGGTATAAATGGGGCCCACTTTTTGACTTTGTATGAGTTATTTTGTTTTGTAGTGGGTAGAGTTAAGTTAGAATTGTGATTTTAAAATATTATCCTAAAACCAAACAAGCTCTTAACTTTCAAATCAATACATATTGTATAATGGTTGGAGCAACTAACCATGTTACACCACGTGTGATGTTTTGCCTCTCTGGCTTCGGCCTTGTGTAGCCATATGGTCAAGTTTCCATGTGGGTTCCACCAACCACGTGTTATCATGTGTTCAAGTGCCTCCTCAATTACAAGATTAAAAATTATTTAATCAAATCTTCATATAAATTAAACCGATTAAAATATTTTAATGAAAATAATTTCAATCAAATTTAACTTTTGAGTTAGTAGAATCCATTTATAATATATACTTCTTGGAACAGTTAAATTGGTTACGGCATGTGCGATGCTTTGCCTCTCTAGCTTCTGCTATATGTGGCTACGAGGGCAAGTTTCCATGTGGGTTCCACCAACCGCGTGTTGCCATGTAGGAGTGCCCCCTTAATTACAAGATTAAAAATTATTCAATCTGATCCATATATAAGATTAAATCGATAAAATTATTTTTAAGAAAATAATTTCAATCAAATTTAACTTTTGAATTGGTGTAATTGTAGTAATTTTAATATAAAAAATTACATGAGTCGAAGTTATATGGGATTAAAGGGGAAAAAATATTTCAATAAAAAATAATTTCAATCATATTTAACTTTGGAATCGATTTATAATATTTTATGTCTGGAACAGTTAAACAGATTATGCCACAAGTGATGATTTGCCTCTCCAACTTCCGCTTTGCATCGCTTCGTGGACAAGTTTTCATGTGGGTTCCACCAATTGTGTGTTGCCGTGTGTTCTAGAGCCTCCTCAATTACTAGATAAAATATTATTTAATTGAATCAATATATTAGATTAAACCAAAAAAATAATTTGAATAAAATATAACTTCAACCGAATTTAACTTTTGAATCAATATGTAGTATATAATGTATGGACAGTTAATCAGGTTACGCCATGTGTAGTGTTTTGCCTCTCCAGATTCCGCTATGTATCGTCACGTGAGCAAGTTTCCATGTGGATTCTACTAACCATGTGTTGCCATGTATTCAAGTGTCTCCTTAATTACAAGGTTAAAAATTATTTAATCAAATCTACATATAAGATTAGATTGAATAATTATTTTAATAAAAAATAATTTCAATTGAGTTTGACTTTTGAATTGGTAGAATTGTTGTAATTTTAATTTAAAAAAATACAAGTGACAAAGTTGTATAAGATTAAACGGAAAAAATATTTCAAGAAAAGATAATTTCAACCAAATTTAACTGTCTAATTAGTATAATTGCAACACCAAAATAATTTTTCAAATTTTAATATGAATATATATGTATAACTTTAATTAAATGAAAATATTTCTTTCAATCGAATTTAACATTCGAATCAATATATAATATATAATGCCTGAAACAGTTAACCAGGTTACGCTAGGTGTAATGTTTTACCTCTCTAACATCTGCCACATGTGGCTGCGTTGGCAAGTTTCCATGTGGGTTCAACCAACTGTGTGTTGCCATGTGTTCAAGTGCCTCCTCAATTACAAGACTAAAAATTATTTAATCGAATTTATATATAAGATTAAACCAAGAAATTATTATAATAAAAAATATTTTCAACAGAATTTAACTATTGGATTGGTAGAATTGCAGTAATTTTAATCCGAAAAAAATACACGTGGCAAAGTTATTTAAGATTAACAGGAAAAAAATATTTCAATAAAAAATAATTTCAATTGAAGTTAGCTTTCGAGTTGGTATAATTGCAGCACCATAACAATTGCTTTAATTTTAATGCGAGTATATATGTATAAATTTAATTAAATGGAAAAAAAATATTTCAATCGAATTTAAAATTCGAATTGGTAGAATTACCGGGCCGAAGCAATTGCTTTAATTTCAATATGAAAAATACATTTGGCAAAAAATACAAACTTATCTAAACGAAAAAAGAGTAATTTAACCGAATTGGTAGAATTTTACTTGCGTATAAATTCATACAAAATTAAATAGGAAAAATTTATATTGATAGATAATTATTTTTATCGAATTAAACATTCGATTGGGGAGAATTGCAGTGTTGTATACCGCGCTAAAACAATTGCTTTAATCGAATGAAAAACTATTTATCGAATATACATAAGATTAAATGGGAAAATTTTTTCAAAAGATTTGGCTGGAAAAGTTTACAAGCTTTTGTCACATGTAATCATTGGCCTCTCTAACTTCTATTATATGTCGTCAAGCGTTGCCCTGTGTGCAAGTTCCCATATGGGTTTGACAAACCACGCGTTGCCATGTGTTACATATATATGTATATATATAAA
Organism: Punica granatum; assembly: GCF_007655135.1. Classification (NCBI taxonomy): domain Eukaryota; kingdom Viridiplantae; phylum Streptophyta; class Magnoliopsida; order Myrtales; family Lythraceae; genus Punica; species Punica granatum. Next base: position 53,670 of record NW_022204052.1, read on the forward strand.
CTTAATTAAATTAAAGAATAAATTCTTGTAATCAAAATAATTTAAACAAAAATTAATTTAATCAATTATAACATTCCTATCAGTGGAATTCCATGCCTGTATATTGAAATTTGTGTTAAGAATTACATGTACACAAACTTAATTAAGTTGTATACACTATTGTATATTGAATACCAATCAATTACATCTATATATATTTATATATAAAGTTGTATTCCATGCACTATTCATGCATTATATGAACAATTTCATATATGCCAAGAAATATTTAAGTAAGGATAAATAAGGTTAGTGAGAGATATTTTTTATTTTATTTTTTAAAAGTTATGCAGTGATTTATACGAGGTGACCAACTCTCCCATCATAATAGAGATAGAGATCCTAAAATTGCTGCTAAAATTATTATGTCCTCTTTTTCTTATTTTATTATATCCTTTATATTTTTATTTAATTTCAACTATCTTCTTTCTGAGTTAATTAATTTTTAATGATAAATATGTTTTTTAATTTTACAACAATAAACAATAATGATCATAGCTAGCTAGACTAAGTTACCGTTTCCAATTTTTTAATACTTGTAAGATATTAGTTAACTTACTAAGCAAACGATATTATTATTAATTAATTTTGAATCCAAACATATCATACATTATTTCCTTCTAACTTTTAATAGCTAAAAACTTCAGAAAGTCGTGTATAATAATCACATTCTTGTTTTATTTATTTAAAAAACGAAAAAAGAAGCTTATCGAAAAGAACAAAAAAGAATATAAATTAACTTTTAACATTTGGCTTATAAAACAAATTTCATTTAATCAACCTGTGTGGGCAAATAATTAATTTTAATTCATTGTACTAAATTAGGACAATCTTACTTAGGTTGTACTAGACAATTTACCTATTAATTTATTTAGATAATTTTATTTTATTATATTAAATTTATATGCCTCTATCGTAAATAATCGAGCAAGAAAATAATTTATTTATATTTTATTTTTTGCTCGATTATTTACGATAGAGGCATATAAATTTAATATAAGCCAACCTCTACAATGACACGTGCCAAAAAGCAGTACCTGAAACACAAATGGTTATCGTTTGCCACAAGACAATTATCCAACTTTACTGAGCAAAATTTGAAGACGTAAAATATTTCAAGCTAACTAACTTAATATTTTATTATTCCAGAGAAACTTGGAATTTAGTACAACAACATTCTACCCCCATTTCGATTTTTTCTACCGCCATTTGGTATTATTAGGTTATAAGGTTTTTTTTTGCTCTTCCCATGATACAGAAGAGATTTATGGGACTAATAAAATCACATAAAAATTTCAATAGCTAATAAAATAATACAGATAGTCCTATTACGAATATCGAATCAGAAATCTTTTGATCATCAAGTAAATATGTGCACTATTAGGTAACATCCTCTTTGATTTTAACAAGTTATAAGTTTATTAATATTCATATGTGGCATCTTTTTTCATGCTCCGTCCTCCTTTGGATCCCTTATTCTTGGTACATGACTCTTTATTATATCGGCAATGGAAGAAAACACTTCCAATAAAAGCAAAAATGGGAAGTTCTGAATTACGACATGGAAGAAATCAAGAATTAAGCGAGATGTAGACACCAGGGTGTACCTACACGGATCGGAAGTGGCCTGTTACTTTCATGAGCGTCGTCATTTCCATAAGCTCTTTCAAATTGGAAAAGAAAAAAAGAAAAAGAAAAAAATCATTTTGGGTGTGCTAGCCTATACTTATAATACGGCTGTCTCCAGCGGGCATGAGAGCACGTCTCCATTGCCCACGTGGCAATGAAGAGATGCGCAGGCAGAGACGCGCGCGGGTGGAGAGAAGCTGTGCGTCTCTGCCAGACACCAAGGCCGCCAATGATTGGCTGCCGCGTGGCAGCCCTGCCCCACACGGCAGACAATTTTCATTTTTATTTTTATTATAATTTTTTAAATAAAGTAGCCGAAAGGCCAATGCAACATTTTTAAAATTTGTTGTCTCTCAAAATTTTTCCTATAAATAACCACATAAAACCCGCTATAATTTCTTTCCAAATTACTCTATACCTTCTTCTTCGTCTACGAGCCAAAAAAAAAAACGGCAGATCCAAATCAATTTCTACAAAATTCAAATGCTCCCAGGTTTTACATGTCAAATTCGAATTTCCCCAACAATTTCAAATTTTCACATTCCCAATTCCCATTCAAATCCGAATTATCCCCTCCAAATTATCATCATCTATATCATCATTCGTATTATCATCATCCATATCCTTCTCCATATTATGGAAATGGAGGTTCACCCTCCTTTGGTCTCCACCTCCCCCCATCTTTATAGGGTTCCACTGGGTCCACATCTAGAAGTGTTGTTGGATCCGATCATCCCCTCATTACAAACCCGGGGGTTCACCATTCCTCAATTGCCAACCGACGGCCTAGAGGGTATCGACATTCACGATGATGATGTTGAGGTTCCTGAAGCTGAAGAAATGGTCGGTCACACTTCAAAAAATGGGGAGTGAGAACAAGATGAGCTGCTATGGAGAGCCGCTATTACGTGGGAAAGATTCCCTGATCGACAACGATAAATCGCCGAGCAATTTTGGGACAAAATGAATGATCGTTGCTACCAAAACAACAATGTCATCTTCTCGAAGAAAACAAATAATGCCTTGAAG
>NW_022204053.1:0-53768 GCF_007655135.1 Punica granatum
AAAGAAGCGTTGATAAAGTTGAGTAATTGGTCTTATATAATTTGATAAAACAATTAACATAGCTTATTTATCATTTAAAAAATCAACTTTCATCACATTTCTTTTTTCTTCCACATCTATATGTTCATTAAATTAAGACAGTCTCGAAATTAAAGTGCTTTATCTATTTTGAAATAAGCGATGTTATATTAATTTGTTAATGTTTTATTTTTCAATACTACTAAATCCTTTCCCACATTCGATCATATGAAAATATTATTAACTGAAAACAATGTTGAAGATTCGCGGTATTACGAGAGCTCTTTCCTAGTTTAATTTCATTCCGCGTGCAGCTCGCAAAATCATGCCACATGTTCATACTTCACCCTGACCTAACACCATTAATTATTGGTTGTTTTCTTGTTATTTAATTAAATAAGATAATTATCCTAACTTCTAAGAATTGGTACTATATATTATTCCAGATTCCTTATAAAAAAAAAGAATCCATTAATTTATTAATATAGATAATTGGATTTAAAATAATTAAAATATTAATTTACTTGGCAATACGAGTTGGCCAACATTTAGAGTTGAGATTATCGTTCCGTATTTTTAAATTCCAAGGACTCCATGTTGGACAAAATCATATTACTTCCACTGAGTTTCTCTTGTTTAAATAAACACTAATAAAGAAAGCTTCTAATACTTAATTACGGTTTTAATTTTGGGATTGAGTAGGAACATGTGCACGATTTTATAAGCCAACCTATGGAGTGTGTGATTCCACAAGTAGTGTATGTTACAAAAATCCTTTAATTAAATGCGGAAAAATTAGCTAGGAGTTTTTGTAATTATGTAAGTTATGAAAAGAATGAATAGGAGGGAAAGAAAGAGTGACGAGGAAGAACATTTGGTATAAGAGTTTCGGTACAATAACAAGTCAGAAATGCCGTAGGTGGGGGTTGAGAACATCAATTTAGTGATAAATTGAACTTTTATCATTTTATTGGATTAAACAAAACTAAGAACTTACTAATCTTTCTTGCTTAATCACCGAATTGGGCAGATAATTTATTAATTTGTACCTCAATTTCAATGTAATCACAAATCAGTCCCCATTTTCCTCAAATACCGAAAGGAAAAGGTGGGGAATGTTCCATGGGGGTAGAGGGTAGCTAGGGGATCAACGGTGGTGCATCGCCATTTTGACAAGGTCGGCAGCAACCTCACTTTGGCGGTGGTTGTTGTTTTGGGCACGTAATACTAAAACCACACTTAGTTTATTTTATTCATCTAAGATATAATGCGTGTGTACATACGACAATATGATGGATGCATTTGGAATTGCTTCCAAAGGAAACTTCTGTCTCATTTGAAGTCATGTTATTCATTAAATTAAGGTCTAATAGGCAATTTCCTCTATGAGATTCGGATGTAAAGTCAATCCAGTTTCAGACTTTTTTTTCACATCAATTGATCCATTTATTTGAAACGTTACATCAATTTAGTCCTTGATACATCAATTAAGTCCCCAAATTTTAATGGTTACATCTGTATGGTCTTGATCACATCATGAAGGTCCCTCAAATTACAGTATTACATCATTATGATCATACTGCTACATCAATTTGGTCCTCTACACCATCAATCTTCAAATTATTTACATCTAATAGCGTCACTAACTCCGTTAAAACATGAAAAATGCTACATCAAACAGATCTAGTGTTGCATCAGATTGGTCCTTCTGCCTAATTTTGGCCTTCTTTTATTGGTAAATTCTTTAGCGCACCTTCTGCAGTGGCACTTTAGTACGATTTGGACGTTACATCAATTTGGTCCTTGTCATTGGTTCACAATATGAGTTAAGCAAACCTAATTTGCAGCTTTGCGAACTAACATGGAATGTCAAACTTTGCAAAATAACAAGGAATTACAAAGATAACTACATTAATAATGACTTGCACATTGTTCATACAAAAGAGAATACAAGTTATTTTGCCAAAGTACAAAATGACTGGATCTCTAACAAAATAACATGTAACCATAGTGCTAGGTTATATGTACAACATCCAAACATACTAACATGTATCGATTCCCATGGATTGACCAAATCCAAATGTAACATAAAACCATGACATTCATCCTAATATAACTAAACAAACTTCATTCCATTGATCATCTACACACAATGTAGAGAGAGCATATTCTTAGAGTTCCACTTCATTGAGGAAGAGTAGGAGGAGGTCCCCTTGGATGAAAGAAAGTTATAAATCTTGTAGCAGTTCCAGAACTGGTAGCTTTCATGGTCCCTGTTGTCATGGGAGTATAAGAAAGTGGCCTGACTGGGGGAGGCCTCATTGCAGGGGTCTGAAAAACTGGTGGCATTGTTGAGAAAAGAGTCCAGGGACAAAACTGTTCATATGAGGAACCTATACATGGAGCAAAGATTGAAAGAAAATCAATTAGAATCAACACTACTCCACATATCATGTATTTGACATGAGATCCTTTGACCTGTATCTCGAGGTTAGCGAGAATGCAGTAAGCGCTGCCCTCATAACATTCCAAAGCAAGGACCAGTAGCCAGTTTACTTCGTCACCCTACAGTGAGGAACTGCATGACCATAGAGAAGCTGGCTTTCGCGCTAGTCACGGTTACAAGGAAGCTCGGGCTATATTTTCAAGCTCATCCTATTGTGGTGCTCTCTAACCAGCCCCTCAAATAGATCCTCCACAAGTCAGACACTTCTGGGGACTGACCAAGTAGTTTGTCGAGCTCACTAAGTTCGGTTTGGAGCACGAGAAGAGAAGGCAGTGAAAGGGAAGGTACTAGCCGACTTTGTCACGAAGATGACTAGTGGCACTGAGTTAGTTGTTTGACCAGATGGTCGAATCTGAAAGGGGATCCTCATCACTGACGAGTCCTCGACTAGCATGGGCGCAGGCGTGGTTGTGCCTTGAATTCACTTGAAGGAAAGTTGCTCAAGTACTCCTTGGTGCTAATTTTTCCTGTCACAAACAACGAGGCAGAATATGAAGCCCTCATAATTGGACTCATGATAGCCAAGAAGGTCGGAGTTGAGAAAATTCTGGCTAAGTGTTACTCGCAACAGCTAGTCAACTAGGTCAAAGGCAAGTATGAAGCCCTATAAGACAAAATGAAGGTTGATGCTACTAAGACGTGAGAGCTCTTGGCTGGGTTGAAAGGGGCGTATATTGAGCTAGTTCTTTGCGATGACAATATACTTGCAGATGCTCTCTATTAGCGAGCAGCGGCAGTCCCGCCCAGCAACTGAAGTTCACTTCATTGAGCATCCTAGGTAATCCTAGAAATATATTCCTATTGAAATCCTGCAAGTCAATAATTCCGACAATTGGATGACCTCAATCGTCCATTTAATCGAAACGGGTGCTCCCCCAAGTGACCCAAAAGAGGCAAAAAGGTGACATTTGTTGTTGTACGATATTCCCACTCTGGCAGCTGAAGTAGCGAAAGATCACCTGGTGTTTCCTAAAAGGTAATTGCACCTCTTGGCCTGCGTGAGCTACTCGTGGTACTGAACTCTCTCTCTATTATGATTTGCCATGTTATAAATTCTAATTGCATTCAACTTTGGGATTTTGTCAGTTGGGATTCTCTATCTCTATATAGTACAACACGAACAACCATTTATTTGGTGAAGAAAATGTATTGGTTTTCTTTCATTTGCAAGTCTATTTCCGGTCCTAGAAAAATTGTTAACTTTGTAGGAGAACGATTATGTGCAAGCCTTAGAATAAATGTAAAAGATTGCTGGTGAAACATTCCTTTTCAGGTATGGGAGGGAGAAAGGGAGAATAAATGCATCACTGCTCATTCTAGAAAAGGAGCTGAAGAAAGGAATTTGTTGCATAGATATTGTTCTACTGATATTGTTGAATGGCGATAACATAGTTTTCTCTTGGCTGCAGGATGTTGTCAATGATAGGATCCAGCACTGTCTAAGGCATGCTGCTGGTGATGCAAATCAATGTGCTGCTTGTGCAAGAACATGCAAATGCATTCTCTACTAATTCATCAAACAAGCTAAACGCATACAACAATATAAAGAAATATTCCTCAGGCTTCCACATAGAATTCATGTTTGGCAACATCATTATCGAGCTTCAAAGTGCTGATTGATCCCAACTGAGAGCATCTTCCTCATTCGGTAAATACTAAGATTTGTGAACATTTTGATCTGGTGATTGCTTTACCCGCAACTATTTCTAGATGTTCCAATCCAACTGGCATTAACAGTATTCTGCATGTATATTATGTTCTTCTTGTCGTCAATTTATGAACAGTCGTTTTACTATTTATCCCTCAGTTGTTCATGATTTTACTTGTATCTTTTTCCTGATGATCTTAGCATTGGGTTAGATTACAATTTCACTAGGTAGAAGTTCTAATCAATTCTTTGTTGCTCTGGAATAAAAACAAAATCACGCTGAATGTAAATGTTACTAATTTATGATATGCATATCAGATTCTTCTAAATTGGCACAACACTGTCTTGGATTGAAGTACATGAAAATAACATCATAAGTCGTTGGTTGTGTAATCAATCAAAGTTTAATTAAAAGGATTCCATCAGTTGTTTCTGTTTTAATCCATTACAAGGTCGGGAGGTTGATATAATTAAATATATTCCAATTTGGTAGGAATATTCCAACATGGTATTGACTTTTGAAATTAGTTGTACTATGTGTATATAAATATATTTTAAAAGTTAAATAGAAAATCTTGCCATGACCATTTTTGATAGAAGATATGTTAGCGTTTGGTACGTGGAAATCTATGTGGACTCTCAAGAAAGCTGATTTAAATTTCTCGAGCCCACATTATTTCCATATTTGGTTTGGACATGACGATCTACATTCTCACTCTCACATTCTCACTTGAGTGGTAATGTAGATTACCATGAAAGGGTTATATTTTTTTTGGAAAATGTTGATATCTTTGTTAAATCAAAATTATACTTACATTGTTCAACACCATCCCAAACACTATGCAAATGTATTAAACACTTCAAACATCAAATCCCAACAAACTAGGCAACAAAATTATCATTGGCATGCATGCCCAATTTACTAGCAAAAGTAGAACTGGTTAACTTGTGACTAACTCTAGGCAAAGCTCGAACTCTATCAACAACGATATATGTAATTCTCTTAACCAAAGCAGAAATATATGCAACTCCTTTGAAAAATCTTGAGTTCCTCTTTTACCATATTCAATATACATAATAGTCACAGAAGCTTCAAGATAATGGCGTCTAATTTCCTTCCTTTGATAAAGAACCCATGAAGATTCTGATTGCCAACGGACTTCCAATCTCTCGATCCCCATTCTACTCAACACACTTCTCCAAACACTTCATGTAACAAAATTTACATTCTTCCACTTGATTAACTTGCCATTGAAGGAGTTTAGCCTTTGTTGTTAACTTATCCAGCCACAACATCCAATAAATGAAAATTACTCGAGGTACAACTCTTATAAACCATAAAGCTTAGCTCCAAGCAACTTTATCCCCTCGTGGTTTCAGCAAGTTCCAAGCACTCTTTGGGGGAGAACTTAACTGAATTTGAACGTCTCCACAACAATTTATCTTCCTCTGCATAAGAGATTTGTGCTGCAAGATCTTGTATAACATGAACTTGCGAGTCTCCATTGCGAGACCAATCCCCACTTCATATTCTTCAAATGGCTTTCACTTTTGCATTCTTTTAAATGGAAGGAAAGCAAATGTATCCCTAGCTGCAATATTCAATCAAGGGGCATACTGGTAACCATGAGTAGAGCCAAAATGAGGTCGTAACTCCGTCCCCATTTTTGCATTCAAACCAAGGTTGGGTAAGTGGCCTTAGTTGGAGGAGTTTCCTCCAACTCCATGAGCAATCTCCAAGATTTTCAATGACAAAAAACATAGATTCTTTATTAGAAAAGCGTGCACCCAAGCCAGCCATAACGTAAGTGGATAGTTATTATTAAGAAGTCTACCGTGGTAACTTCTATTTTATGGTTTTCATTGACTGAAATATATGCAATACTAGATTTTTTTGCTCGTGCGTTGCATGGCACTTTTACGACAAATATATGTTTATTTACATAATTCAAACTTAATTGTTTTAGTTAAATTTAAAAAGTTTCATAAAAAGATATTCCTTTTTTCTATAGCATATAATACTAATTATATCCAAATATCTTTAGGATGATCTATTACAAATATGTTCAAGAAGTAAAAGAAAAATAGTGGTATAACTTTTTCAAAAGTATTATTCTTCTAATATGATAAAAAATTAGTAACTATAACTTTTTACATTGCACTTACTTTCTCGTTATCTTTTGTTGTCGTGGGTAATCTCTTCAAATCTTCATCTCTTTGTTGTTCTCTATAACATTCTCTTAATTGAGATTTCTGATGAGTTATAAAAAAAATTGAGGATAATTTTTTATATTTAAAAAAAATCAAATTTCACTATATGTTGTGCTATTCTTAGTAAAATCTCATACATTAAATTTTGTGAATTTGATTAATTTTAGCATATGAATCAATTATTTCCATTTAAGATTTACTTAATTGAACTTTATAAGATTTGCAATAGTTATAAAACCTTATGCAATAAAATTCAAATTCATATACTTGAAAATTTTCTTTATTTTCTTAAGATTACAAATATTTATTTACTATTGAAATAACAACATTGATTCAAATTAATTCATTCTTTATTTTATATTTACCACTTTTATTTATAATAATATGTCTTATTAATCAATTTTTATTTAACATATTATTCTATGAATTACAATATATTTAATATTACGCCCTATTTATTATACAACATTGGCAGTAAAATTTACATTTAATTGGCATTGGCATTGGCATTGATGGTAAAAATACTATTATGAGGCTCTTTAATGCAAACAATCAGCAGACTTTATCTTTTATAGCCGATTTATTAGTGTTGGGAGATGAAAATTAATATATTTATTATCATATTTAACAATTTAAATTATTGATCGTAATTCATTTATCTCTCTATATAGATTATATCTCTCTACTGGGACATATTGACCATAAGGCATATGTCTAATCCATCAATTGTAGTCAAGTTTATATATCTATATATAAAGTTAGTTGAAATTTGTATAATTTTAGCTAGAATGACTCAATTATTTTCATAAAAGATCAAAGTACACATTTATTGCATAATGTATGAGTGCTTTACCCCTTAGTTGGCCAGTCCGGCTCGATTGGATTAATCGGGACCCAAGTGGACTTATAGATACTAGGGTTCACATTAAAAAGTACATAATTATTTAATAAAATCTCATACAATTATTTATGTTTTGAGTATAATTTTTAAAAAATTATTTTTCTATTTTTTGAGTATATATATGTATTAAATAATTATGTCACTCTTTATTTGCATTTATTTCATATAAACATATCATTAATATAGTACTTATTTTCTTTGAAATAGTATTTTTTTATCCTGAATATTATTTATACATTTAGCTTATGACCTTATAATTTTATAAAAATGACCTTTCTAACCCCATTTTATGTGTAGGATACAACTTTATATATAAATAAATATAGATGCACGATTTGAAAATAAAACCAAATGGTTGTAATAGTCATAGAGATAATTACATATACATATATATATATATATATGTTATAGCTAGACAGTAGTTATAGAGAGATTAATCAGAAGTCCAAAAAAATTATTAAGAGTTGAGAACCTGCAATTTTCATGTAAGCTCTCTGTCAAAAAATTGGAATTAACATTACTAAAAGTTTCGTATCAAGGCCAGCATAGGGTGAGGCCGTAAAGCCGTAGCCTTAGGCCTCCAGAATTTTAGGCCCCACAATTAGTTAGGAATATTCCATTGAAAATATATAAAATTACTATACTTGCTTATAATGGATTAGAGCTCCTAACCATTCATAGAGTATATAAAATTAATATACTTATGATCGATTAAGGTCCCTAACTATTCCTAATAAGTACCATTTTTCTTTATTTATAATAATTAACCAAGTATGACTAATCAATTTTTTTAAAAAAATTCCTTATCTGTTTCATGTACACAAAATTCATAGTTTTTCTCCCGATCAATACTTTCCAATTTGTTGATCACTTTCCTGCTATTTCTAGTTATTCTCCTGATTAACTGGCTATTAGAGTTAATTGAATCAAATTTTCTCATTCTCTTAATGATATATGAATTTGTCCATCCACTAAAATGTTCAATCAAAGTAATTTTTTTTTATTTTAGTCATCTTTTTTTTCTTACCTCTTCTACCGAATTACTTAGTTTTCCTCTTTTCTTTCCCTATGTACATTTTTACCTATATCTTTTTCTCTTTTTTTTAGTTGATGCATGGAGGAGGAGAAGAAGAATATTTTATCTTTTTGTTATGAATGATTAACGTAATAAAATAAGAACGAAAATAATTTATTAGAATATATTGATTATAAGAACCTAATTATGATCTTGCATCTCAGAAATGGGAAAAAAATCTAAGATAAAATAATATATTATTTTTATTGAATATAAATTATAGGCTTCATACTGAACTTTTGCCTTAGGTCACAAGATCTCTTGGACCAAGGGATGGCAAAATGGCCCGACTCGACAGGTACCCGACCTGGCTCAACCCGTTTGGGTCAGGTTTTACTCGCCCTGTTCTCAAACGGGGCATGCTTGGGCATCAGAAATGATTCCTGTCCTCGGGCTAGGTCATAGGGCTGTTCATGGTGCAGTTCGGTTAAAAAACCGAGCCGAACAAATCCAAACCATAGACGTGGAGCGGTTTGAAGAACCGAATCATTTGAAGGCTTTGAAACTCAACCAAAAAGAGCCGGTTCTTACACTTCGTTTAACCGGTTAACCGAAATTATTCTTCCATTCACTTTCAACCCAGCCCAAATACTAGCCCACTGGCCCAAATCCAGCCCTACTTCCCTTCATCCTCCTCCTCCCTTTCTCTGTCTCCCTCTGCAACAACAGCGGCCAGCGCTAGCAGGCCCAGAGCTGAGGTGACTCGACATTCAGCAAGGGGTCGGACTTCGGATGAGTTATAAGCAGCAGCTAAGGGACGCGATGGTGGAGACCAAGACCCGAACGTCGAGCAACAGCTGGAAACGAAACCCTAGCAGCTCGCCCATGTCGTGAAGAGTCCTCATCCGCGTGCTCGGTCTGTTGTTCTGCTTGACTCGAGTCGTCTGCTGGGTGCTGGCTACTCTCCTCTCGTGCGTGCTCGAGTCCTGACCCCTGTCATTCTCTGTCTGTGCGTGCTATCTGCTGCTGCTCGAGTCCTCGTACCACATTTGCAGCTTGTCTCTGGTCTTGTATGGTCTTTTGGCTTGAATATCTTCATTTTAAGTCCCACTTGGATCTGTGCCACTTTTGAAATGTGAAATTTAGGCCTAGAACTTTGTGGTATTAGCTCATAATCTGTGTAAATATGCTGGACGTATGGGTGTGTTCGGCTTCTGGAATGTAAATGAGTTGCGTCCGGTGCTGTCTTCTGTGGTCTGAAATGGAGGGGGGTTTGATGTACAATGATGCATATTGTCATGAAGTTATCATTTCAGCAAAAATATTGTAATGGAGGAGGCTTTGATGATCAGTTTAACGCATGATTTTGGAACCAAAACTATGAGCACACATACAGGAATTAATTAAAAATCTTACTCGCCTCACCTTCTGACACGTGATCAGTTTCTCCCCCATTTCAGCAGATCGTCGGAGGAGGATTGAGAGCAATGGCGTTGACCGTGCCCGCTGGTTCACTGCCCATATCTTCTCCAATCACTGCGAAGAGGTAATCTTTCCCCTACCGGTTCTTGAATTTCGTTGTCTTCTGTCGGTCAGTTGTTGATCCATTTCCTCTCACTGCTTAGGTCTTCCTCCGGGGAAGTCCTTGAACTGAAACAACAAGGTCGCAGCTTGTTGAATTTCCTGAGAAGGCCTGCAAGGACCGGACATATATCGGTGGCTTCATGCTCAATGTCGGAAAATGGAGGACATGGACGGAATTCCCCTGTAATGATCGGTGAAAAGGATGGCCTTATCATTGTTGACCACGGGTCGCGCCGCCAAGAATCCAATCTCATGCTCAGTGAGTGAGAAGAAAAATTCTTTCGTGGATGTGAGGAGATTCTGAACGGCATCTGACTGTAAATATATGCGTTGTCAGATGATTTTGTGGCGATGTTCAAGGATAAAACAGGGTACCCGATCGTGGAGCCTGCCCATATGGTAATAATGCTTTGATTTGCCTGTGCATGTCAAGTGTTCGTTGTTTGCTTCAGAGACCCACAAGTGAGCAATAGGCTCTTGGATAGGGCTTGAATCTATCTGCCACACTTTCAGTGAAGAGTTACTGGTGGTTGCAAAGCAGAAACCATATAGGTTTTGAGGAACATGTAATGTAATACAATTATCTATCTTGTCGCCTTTTGAGTTACTTCCATAGTGAATGAGACACTTGGTCATTACCCGGTTTGGCCTAAATCTTGTGTTTGACTCAGGAGTTGGCAGAGCCCTCTATACAAGATGCATTCTGTTCGTGTGTTCAGAAAGGCGCCCTCCGTGTGATTGTAAGCCCTTTTTTTCTTTTCCCAGGAAGACACTGGCACAAGGTAGTTTGGACGATTCCCCATGTCAACTTCGGCATTCATCTTTTGGTATGGCATCTAATAGCTTGACTTTGACACTTCTTGTTGTAGGATATTCCTGCTCTGACAGCTGAAGCAGCAAAGGAGCACCCGGGTGTCTTGTATATGGTAACTGCACCTCTTGGCCTGCACGAGCTACTCGTGGTACTGAACTCTTGTCGCTATCTCGTGATTTGCCATGTTATAAATTCTAATAGCATTCTACCTTGGGATTTTGTCAGTTGTGATTTTCTATCTCTAGATTGTGAAACACGGACAACCATTTTATTTGGCGATGGAAAGATTTTGGTTTTCTTTCATTTGCGAGTCTCTTTACAGTCCTAGAAAAATTGTCGTCTGTGTAGGAGAATGAATATGTGCAAGCCTTAGAATGCACATAGAAGATCGCTAGTGAAACATTCTTTTCCGGGTTTGGGAGGGAAATAAGGGATAATAAATGCATCCAGAAAAGGAGTTGAAGGAAGGAATTCGTTGCATAAATATTGCTCTGCTGATGATGTTGGATGGTGATAGCATAGTTTTGTCTTGGTTGCAGGACGTCGTCAATGACAGGATCAAGCACTGTCTAAGGCATGCTGCCGGTGATGCAGATGAATGTGCTGCTTGTGCAGGAACAGGCAAATGCAGGCTCTACTGATTCATCTAACAAGCTAAACGCAGACAACAATATGCAGAAATATTCCCCGAGCTTCCACATAGAATATATGCCTGGCAGCATCATCATCGAGCTTCAGACCGTTGATTGATCCCATCTTCCTCATCCGGTAATACTAAGATTTGTGATCATGTTGATCCCTGCGATTGCTTTATTAACAAACAGTTCTAGATGTTCCAATTCAGCTAGCATTAACAGTATTCTGCGTGTATATTATACCTTGTCATTGATTTATGAACATTCGTTTTACTTTACTATTTCTTCCTCAATTGTTCATGAACTCTACTTGTTTCTTGGTCTTAGCTTTGGGGTCGGTTACAATTTGACCAGGTAGAAGTTCCAATCAATTCTGTCATTCTGGAGAAATGAATGAAGTCGTGTTCAATGTAATGTTACTGTCTATGATATGCACAGCGGATTCTTCTAAATCAGCACAACACTGTCCTGGATTGAAGTACAAGGAACACATAGGAAATGAAAAAGATAACATCGCAAGTCGTCGGTTGTCGGTTGTCGGTTGTCGGTTGTGTATTCAATCAAAGGTGGTAAAAACGATAGCTACTTACATCTGCTCGGATTTCTATCAGCTAATTCTGTTTGAATCATCACAGGGTCGACAGGTTGATATAATTAAACATTCCAATTTCGTTGGAATATTCCAACTTGATATCGACTTTTGAAATTAGTAATGCATATATATATATATATATGGAAATTTAAATAGAAAATTTTGCCATGACCCAAAGTTCAATTCGATAGAATAATGCAAAACGAATTGATCATTTTAAAAGTCATTTTAGAAGATAATCAGAAAACTATCATAGAATCATATCTATTCTGCAATGGCCTTATTAAATCTAAAATTTAGAATGATGTGAAGTATAATAAAACAAATTAAATTAAATATTCTTAGATAAAATTTTATCATGAGACATAATATATAGATTTATTGAGTACTCATTAGAATAAAAGAATAAGTTAAATTTTTGTAGTATTATTGATATATAAAAAAGACAAGAAATAGATGAAAAAGGATAAAGAACACTGAGATAATACAATTTATGTTAAATTTTTGAAAACAGAAAGTTTGTTATTATCAATATGATAAAGTAAAAGACATGTGCTATCCCTTTAAGTAATTGATATTTTAATTAAGCCATAATCAATTTAATACAATTATCATTTGAGATAATGAAATAACTAATTAAAAAATTGCACCAGTAATCCCAAGGATTAGCACAAGTGGTTAGGATGCGTGTACGCATTAAGAGTGGCTCAAAATGTCATAGGTTCGAATCTTCCCTTGCGCGCATAGCCCTTGGTGAGGCCACTCATATATGTGCTTGCATATAGATTTAACTGGATTCATAAGCTTGTGGGGGTGTTCATGGGTCCGAAGAGAATAAACTCCTCGTTATATATATATATAAAAGCACCTACAAAGATTATATGATGTTAATAAAAAAGTTAGTTTTAAACGCTTAGGTTGTGTTTGTTTGGACTTAATTTTAAGTATTGAGAATTAAATGCTTAATTTTTAAGTACTTAATGAATTAAGTGCTTAATGGAATAAGTCAATTTTGTTTGATTGTAAATTGATGAATTATTTTTAGCTCATTTTAATATTATCTGTCATTAATGCCTCAATAATTTTGGTTATCTGTACTTTGAGAGATTAATCTACTTACTACGAAGTCCCAAAAAAATATTAACATCTGAGAATTCCTGATTTTTACGGAAGCTATCTTTGTCAAAAAAATCGGAATTAACACCATGAAAAGTTTCGTATAAATTAATTTGTATAGAATAAAAGAGATGAACGAGGAGAATAATAAAACATAAGATAACGAAAGTGCAATGAACGAGGAGAATAACTAAATATAAGATAACGAAAGTGCAGCGAAAATATATATGTTTATAAGATAAACTGATCCAAGTCCAACTGCCAAATATTCCGATTCCCATACTACCCCAATCCCCATTCCCGATCACAATAATAAATAAGTTTTCTTTTTTTTTTCCTACATAAATAAGTTATTATCTTTATTTTCAGGACAACATCAAATAACCCAAAGAGTTTTTTTTAATCAAAAAATTATGAATCCACTTTTAGGAATCATAAAATCCTCCCAATGATTGTCCTATTATATCATGGAAATTCATTAAAATGTAACAATCAAATAACTCTAGATGGTGTTACAAAATATATATTTCGGAGTTTGGTATCGCATGTGGACATGTGTCCAGCTACACAATTTGAATTAACTACATCATAGCTAGATGGAAAGAAAATTTCCCTTTCTTTTATCTATGTGCATTTTTCTATTTGAAAATTCAATGAAGCCCGACAATCAGTTCGAGAAAATTTTCCTGTTTTAGTCATAATATAATAACAGCCTCTGCAATAATATTGGCAGCGGAGAGGAAGACAAACTGATCAATTAAGTATTCTTTTTTTTAACATAAATTAATAAGTTATTTTATTTCTTTCTATTACAAAAGAGATACACAATTCTAGTAAAAGGGTAGAGAAGAAAAATGAAAGAGACGGAAAATGAAAATGGTAAAAATCGAATTGATACTCTCTTGATAGAGATTTCGAATGAAAACATGGATGAATCCCTATATTATGCTACTTTTTATAGAAGTATTTCTTTGGGAGTGCACTTCAACCAAAACTGTTGGCCTTGCTAAGATAATGCAACGCAAGACGGTATGATTTATGGTGATGAAGTCAAGTGCCGATACTAAACTACTTAGCTGGATATTTCCTGGAATAAGTTCTTCGTTTTAAACATGCCACTACTAAACTACGTATCGGTAAATGAATTGTAGACATATTAATTAGAAAGAGAATGTGTTTTGTTTCATTTTACGTAAGCTAAAGAGAAAAAATTATGATCAAATATGTTTCTCAAACATCTGATCGATGACTGCAGGAACCTTAAGCTGGAGGTTCGAGGGCATCATTCCAAAGCACGTCCATAGAGAAGCCAACTGTTTTGTGGACAATCTTGCTCATCTTAGAGGGGAGCAACAGGATAACCTGTCTACTTTTTTTTTTTTTTTGGCCTGATCCGGAGTGTTTGAGTTTCGTCCGACTAATTCCCAGGACGTATGAATCCCTAGCTATGTGTGGATCGGTTAATCACGGCCAAAATCACTCTGGTGACTCTAAGGAATTTCGAACTTGAGATTGAGTGAATACATAAGATTCTCTTTAACTACTAGGTCAAATCACTTGAAATTAACATTATAACTTTGCTATTTTATCCTTGATTCCTTCTAGTATTAGAGACCTTTTCTTTCTGAGGATGTAGTGGGGATATCTTTTCCCAAACTTGTTAATGATACTGATTAATTTATATTATGCACCATTTTCGACCCAAGAAAATAAAAAATAACAAGCTTATAGACCTGGCGACTAGATAAATAACCTTTTATTTTTTTTCTTTTTTTAATTACAATTATAAGAATGTTTATGGATTTAATACAATAAAATAAAAATTTGAATAACTCATAAAGGATACAAATAATATCACCTCAAAAAACAAAGTTGAAATCTCTTTATCATCAAAAGAGAGTGTGAGTCATTGTCCTATGCCTTTTTCTCATTATTGTTTGATTTTCTTTTCCTATCCTTTTCGCATTTTACAATTTTTTTTATCATCACATGCCAGGAAGACCCTTCGAATAAATTAATGATGCACGAGGGCACACTTTACACTTTTTAATTCGAGGGTCAACTAACGAACCGAGGAATGCTCCCCATAAATGATATATATACTAGTTCGATGTTTAGCTCTAACTCACCATTCTCGAACAATAAACATGAAGATGAAATTTCAAGTGTTTGTGTTCCTTCTGTTTCCTTTCGTCACTGCATCCGATGTGTCGGTCTCATCAAGAAGGCCCTATGCGAAATATGAGTCGATCTTCAACTTTGGCGACTCACTGAGTGATACTGGGAACTACCTTGCAGTCGGTGCACCAGGATTTCCCCAGATTGCGCACCTCCCTTATGGAGAGACCTTCTTCGGAAATGCGACTGGCCGCGCTTCAGACGGACATCTCATTGTTGATTTTATCGGTAAATTTTCTCTTCCTTCTTATATACCTATGTATATCCTTGCCAAGATTAGGGACAGCATGCAAAGGTGTCCTTGATCAACTGGCAATATAGGATGAGTTTGCAAGTGCCAGTGTCCTCTTTCGATAATCTTATCTTCAAGCTCGAAACCTGAAGAATGTGAGAATGTCGAGAGTTGTTCTGATCATACAGAAAAAATCTGAAAATATAAGATGATTGTCATAGTTCAATTAGTTCAAGATTTTGAATTGGATATAGTCTCAATCATTTATAGGACTAGTGAACTATTCCATGGAAGAAGCTATCCACTTATCGCAAGGCTCCTAATCTAAAATTAACTGATCAAATATAATTATATATGTAAGGAAATGCAAACTGAAAGTACTGTTCAGTTCGATTTGGAGTTATTTTTCGAACCGAACTGGATCACATCCACCCTTAGCCCAAATGAACCTAATATGTGGGAACAAGCCCTTAAGAAATTTCTATAGATGGGGACATTCCCAGGATGAATTTCGATTTTTTCCATCGCCAGCACAGAGGCTTCGATCTCTTGCATCCATAAGCAGGTTTCTTGACAGAAAGATGAATTCCTGATGTCTTTTCTTCTGAACATTTTTTTAACTAATAATTTACACCTTAACAAATTTGAACGGATTTTGTATCAAAATCTCAAATTCATCCCAGATCCCATGGCATTTTAACCCTCAACATCGTAGCCTATCCCGGACCCAAATGGCAAACGCGTTAATTATTTATTAGCGTGTGGGTCGGGAAAAAGACCTTCACACCAAATTCTTTTGGTACTTTTATAGCTTACACGTTTATTTGCAAAATTATTTTCGATTTGATGAGATGATTTCTATTATGGTTAAGAATATTTATTTATTTATTTATCATGAGAACACATACAGCGGAGGCATTCGGATTACCTTCTCTTCCACCTTATCTAAAGCAAACCGGAGGGCCATACAAGAAAACGGGAATGAATTTTGCCGTTTTTGGGGCCACTGCACTTGATGCAGAATTCTATTATGCAAAGAATCAAGGCCCTTTCTTGTTTACAAATGATTCATTGAGCGTTCAAGTCGGCTGGTTCAAGAAGTGGAAGTCCTCGATCTGTACTTCTAAGCAAGGTGTGTGTGGCTTCTCTGGACCCTTCTCCCATAACAAATATAAGAACTACATCTTTATGGATTGTTTCGCCGAATTTATTGTTTGCTTGTTGACACAGAGCGTCACAAGTACTTTAAGAAGTCTCTGTTCCTCGTGGGGGAGATTGGTGGAAACGATTACCACATACCCCTCTTATATATCGGTGCTCCCATTGAACAAGTTCGACCCCTTGTGCCACTGATCATCGAAGCTATTATCAACGCCACCACAGTATGTTACTGACTCAACTCAAAGCTCCACTTGAACAAAGATATACTGCTGAAATGAATTGATTTCGTTTCATCTTACTTTTCCCTGAAATGGAAGGCCATAATCGAAGAAGGAGCAGCAAACGTGGTGGTTCCGGGGAATTTGCCAATAGGTTGTCTACCAGCTTACTTGACCAGATTTCAGAGTTCTAATCGATCGGACTATAACCCAATAACCGGGTGTCTGGATGCATTCAACGAGTTTTCTAAGTATCACAACAGACTGCTCATTCAAGCACTGAAGACGTTGAGAAAGAAATATCCGCGGGCAAGGATCATGTACGCAGACTACTACGGTGCCTCAATTGGGTTCTACTATAGCCCAAAACTCTATGGTAAAGTTTTTCCTCTTGATAATAGTTTAGATCTTTGATAATTAAAAGCGCAGTAGATTAATTTTGGGTACAGCAGCTCTAAATTGGTACCAGAAGCAGAAATAATTGATAGAATTACACATTAAAAACAAATAATTGATGGAATTACCATAAAGACTAAATTATCTAATAAATATTTAAAGAAAAATACGCAATGCGGATAGGACAATATTGAAGTTATATCAACCATCTTCCAGGAAGAGATATAGCTATGTTAAAAGGACAATTATTGCAGTTGCAAATATTATCTGGCTTGGCCGATGTCATAAACATCGCTAGAAATACGACAGCTCTACAAGAATGTATCACTATGGTACTTCAACAAAATATGGACATGAATATATATATATATATATATATATATGTACGGCACTCTCGAAGTAACTTCATCATGTATTGTAGGATTCTCCGGGGGCAGCATTACAGCGTGTTGCGGAGGTGGTGGACCGTACAATTTCAATATCTCTAGCTTATGCGGTCAGCCTGGCTCGACTGTGTGCGACGATCCATCGACCTTTGTGAATTGGGATGGTAATCATTGGACGGAGGCTGCGTACCGACATATGGCTAAGGGATTGATTTATGGTCCCTTCACTTCTCCACCTCTCTAGAGTTGTACTTCTGTTTTTTGTGCATCACCAATTAAATTATTGCCCTTTTTTTTGTAATAACTGTAAGCGAGGCACGTAAACCTAGCACAAAGAAAAAAATTATTAAGAATATTTTCGATATTATAACTGTAATATACATTAATTACTCGATCTATTAGGAAGTCGTAGATTTAGCCTTAGAATATTATCGAATTTCCTTTTTGCATCACATTGTACAACCTATTTACTTGGCTCACTACCGTAATACAATTTGAGTTGAGTTTGTCTACTCCAAATCTTTCATGGTATCAGATCGATATCACTCCTCAACCGATCACGATATTCCACTTTCAATATGTCGGATGTTAGTGACGATGAGAAGGGTCTGAGAATGGATTCGAGCCCATCCAAAGGCAAAGGGGTAGGGGACAGCACCTCGAGGAGTGTGGATGTCCCGCCGGTATACCGCCTTACGTCATCGGACAGTATGGGAGCCCAAGTAATCGAGTGCATCCTCAATGGTGACAACTATTTGACGTGGTCACGGGCCATGGTGATCGTACTTCGGGCAAGGAACAAATTACCCTTCATCGACGGGTCTCTCGAGAAACCGGGAGAGGACAGCCCCCTCAGAGAAAGATGGGAACGGTGTAACTCCACGATTTTAGCGTGGATATTCAACACCATGGAAGGCAATCTTCAAGCTACAGTTACGTATGCCGAAGACGCCAAGAACTTGTGGGACGATCTCAAGGAGAGATACTCCGAGGGAAATCAATCTAGGGCTTTTCAGATAAAAACCAAAATTTGCCTCCTCAAACAAGACGGACTGAGTGTCCGAGATTATTATGGAAAGCTGAAACTACTCTGGGATGAGCTAGAATTCTATCTAGAACACCCGAGTTGCGTCTGTGGGGCAGGGACCGCGATTGCAACACAACGGGAAATAGAGGAGTGTTTTCAATTTCTCATGGCGAGAACCAGGAGGTAGTGACATGTAAACTTCCTCATCCAAGTCGCCATGAAGAAAAGCATTGTTAACATCAAGCTGATGTATCTCCCACTGTTTAGCAATAGCAATAGTCAATAGGCAACGTACGGTTACCAGTTTTGCCACTGGAGCGAAGGTCTCGTGGAAATCGACGCCCTTGATTTGCGTGAAACCCTTGTCCACGAGTCGAGCTTTGTAACGTTCGATAGTACCATCTGCCCGTCGTTTAATTTTGAAAACCCATTTGCAGCCAATGGGTTTCTTTCCCGGAGGAAGTGTCTGGAGAACCCAAGTACCGTTATTCTCAAGAGCACGAATTTCATCAGCCATAGCGAGACACCATCGTGGATCCTTGGCTGCTTGTGAGTAAGTTCTGGGCTCCATGTCAGAATCAATAGCAGCAATAAAGGATAATTGTGTGACATCGATGTCAGAATATGTAAGAAAATGCTCTAGAGGGTGAGACGTACCTGGAGAGTACGATGGAGTGGGTGATTTGATTGGAGGGGGGGAAGTATAATCAAGACATCGAGCAATGTGAGAAACAAAATCTTTGAGCCAACTGCTAGTTCCACGGGGCTAACGGAAGCGTAAAAAGGAACAGAAATTCAAAATTTCTCACCCGTGAAACTAATTCCAAGACCTACTAGAAGAGTAAGAGTAAATAAAAGCGTACCTGGAATATTTAAAGTTGTCGACCGAGCGTCCCACGCGTGACGCCTCTACTGGTATCCACACCGACTTTGTCGACGAGTTTTCGAGATCGGCGGTGCTAGCGACCAACACTCGAAAGAAACACCGATGCGACACCCGAAATTTATTAGACTAGTAGGATTAATTCAAATTGAACAATTCAACTTGAATTTCCTTACACTTATACACGTACACCATATACATGTATATATATCTCTTATATCTAAACATGCATGCTGCCCCTTTTATAAGCAATATGGGGAAGACAAATTCAAAGCCCCACCGATGTGGGATTAAGGAGAATCAAGGCTCCAAGTGACATGTGTAAGTCTAGGTGACATCATTTAATTAGTCCATGTGTATAGCTAAGTGTTATCATACAATTGGCCCATGTTTCTTTCTATAATTGGCTCCAAGTGGTTCCATAAAAATAACCACTTAGCACACCATTAAATCTAATAAATCGGGTCTAATTAATCGGCAAATTTAATCTCATTAAATATCCGATTAATCGGTCGCACCATAAATCATCTAATCTTTATTAGACAATTTTGTTGTTTCAAAATATCTCGTCAAGTTAGTCGTAGTGTGTGACCCTGTAGGTTCCCAATTACGTTGATAGTAATATCGAAATCTCTATTTTAATATTACAAACAGTGAGCGGCATCTAGCAATGCATCACTGTTACTCAAGTAATCGGAAAGTCAATTTCTCGACGAACCTCGTGACCTATATTACCGTGTAATATAATCCATTGTCCTCTATATCTCTATTGAGCCCAAGGCATGGTCGATGACATCCTTGTATGGCTTAATATCTCTCTTTCTTGATTTACCGGGTAAGTCTATCAGAGCAAATGAGCTCGATATCATTATATCGACTCATTTGGGTATGCATACACTTTTAGACTTAACCACCAAGTGGCCGTGAGATATCGCTCCCGTTTCGTAGGAGGGACAAATCCTATCTTGGTCACTCACATTCTTTTCCATGCTTTGTGGCATACCCAATAACTATCTTTATAACCAACCAGTTACGGTGGCGTTTGACAGTATCAAAATATACGACATTACACGTAGGAATCCATGGTGACCTCAAGTCAAAGGACCATTACACTATAGTTACTTTGAGATATGCTAATGACAGTCACGTAACAACCCATGTAGCAATCTCATGGCGGGTCAGTCCAATACACATTACTCTTAATGTATACATGTGGTGTGATTTGATATCTCCATATCCATGACCTATGAGATTTGGTCATCAATCAACACTCACACTAGTCTAACCGTATTACCGTTGTCCTAATTAACGATAATACTTTGACTATGGACATTTAGGAATAATGTTCAGTAATTATAGGATCTCACAATCAAGTCACACTTGATGCCTATTGAACCTACTATTCCAAGGACATTATTGTGTAAAATCATATTTAGCGCAATCTACACAATAACAGATATGCCTCGTTTTATAATGAAATAGATATCATATTACAAAACTGATTATAGATTGCCTCTAGGGCATACACCAATTCCCAACAATCTCCCACTTGCACTAGAGCCAATCTGGCACATGTCTTATGCCAATAGATCTAGTGTGAGCCTCGTGCTTGCGCTGCACAAGAGGCTTCGTAAGTGGATCTGCGAGATTCTCATCTGTTGGTATTCTGCATATCTTCACATCTCCTCTGTCGATGATCTCGCGAATGAGATGGAAGCGCCTGAGTATATGTTTGGATCGCTGGTGAGACCTGGGTTCCTTAGCTTGCGCAATGGCTCCATTGTTGTCACAATAGAGATCCACTGGGTCTGCGATGCTAGGAACCACAACAAGTTCTGTCACGAACTTCTTGATCCAAACGGCCTCTTTTGCAGCGTTAGAGGCAGCAATATACTCGGCCTCTGTGGTAGAATCGGCTACTGTCTCCTGTTTGGAACTCTTCCAACTCACAGCACCTCCATTCAGGCAGAACACATACCCTGACTGCGATCTACTGTCGTCCTTATCGGTCTGGAAGCTAGCATCGGTGTAACCTCTTACAACGAGCTCTTCTTCGCCTCCATATACCAAAAACATCTCCTTAGTCCTTCGTAAGTACTTAAGGATGTTCTTTACTGCAATCCAGTGTCTTTCACCTGGATCTGATTGGTATCGACTCGTCATACTCAAAGCATACGAGACATCTGATCGAGTGCATAACATAGCATACATGATGGATCCAATAGCTGACGCATATGGAATCCTATTCATGCGGTCCCTCTCCTCTCGAGTAGAAGGACTCTGAGCCTTCGAAAGGCTTATGCCATGTAACATAGGCAGCGACCCTTTCTTAGAATCATGCATGCTAAAACGCCGAAGCACTTTATCTATGTATGCACTCTGACTTAGGCCAAGCAGTCTCCTGGATCTATCTCTATAGATCTTGATACCTAGCACATAGGTAGCTTCGCCTAAGTCCTTCATAGAGAAACACCTTCCCAACCAAGTCTTCACAGACTGTAAGGAAGGAATGTCATTTCCGATCAGAAGTATGTCGTCTACATACAACACCAAGAAGATCACTACGCTCCCACTAACCTTCTTGTAAACACAGGGTTCATCTTCATTCTTAATGAAACCAAACTCTTTGATTGCATCATCAAAACGAAGATTCCAGCTCCTGGAAGCTTGCTTCAGCCCATAAATAGACCGTTGTAGCTTACAAACCTTTCCGGCACTATGTGGATCGACAAAACCCTCAGGTTGTGTCATATACACATCCTCGAGGAGCTTCCCGTTCAGGAAAGCAGTTTTGACATCCATTTGCCAGATCTCATAATCATAATAAGCTGCAATTGCAAGCAAGATCCTTATGGATTTAAGCATAGCCACCGGGGAAAAAGTTTCGTCATAGTTAACACCATGAACTTGTTTGAAACCTTTTGCCACAAGTCGGCCCTTAAAGGTAATCACATTACCGTCCATATCAGTCTTCTTCTTGAAGACCCACTTACACCCAATGGGTTTTGCCCATTCAGGTGGATCAACCAAAGTCCATACTTGGTTAGTGTACATGGACTCCATCTCAGATCTCATGGCCTCCAGCCATTTCTCAGAGTCAGGGCCTATTACGGCTTCCGCATAGGTTGTAGGCTCATCATTATCTATGAGCAATACGTCATTGTCTTGAGTCACGAGAAATCCATATCTCTCGGGCTCATGACGTATCCTACTAGACCAACGAGGCTCCCGTGTCACCCGTGTAGAAGATTGTGCCACAACAACTTGTGGTACTTGTTCTGCAACATCGCCCGTCGATTGGTCAATGTCATTTTGTGGTAGAACTTCCCCAAGTTCTAATTTCCTCCCACTAGTTCCTTTGAAGAGAAACTCTTTCTCAAGGAATACCGCAGTTCGAGCGACAAACACTTTGCCCTCGATGGGATTATAGAAATAGTATCCTCGAGTTTCCTTAGGATACCCCACAAAGTAACATTTGTCCGATTTAGGGCCAAGCTTATCCGAAGACAATCTCTTCACATAAGCTTCGCAACCCCATATTTTTAGAAAAGACATCTTGGGACGCTTCCCATACCACATCTCATATGGTGTCCTTTCAACTGATTTCGACGGAGCATTGTTTAATATGAGAGCAGCTGTCTGTAGAGCATATCCCCAGAAGGAGTCAGGTAAGTTTGCATGACTCATCAAAGATCGAACCATATCTAATAAAGTTCGATTCCTCCTCTCAGCTACACCATTCCACTGTGGTGTTCCAGGTGGAGTCAGTTGAGATAAAATCCCACACTGTTTAAGATAGTCAGCAAACTCATAGCTCAAATATTCACCTCCTCGATCTGATCGAAGAACTTTAATGCTCTTACCCAACTGATTCTCCACTTCATTCTTAAATTCTTTGAACTTTTCAAAGGATTCAGATTTGTGTTTCATCAAATACACATATCCAAATCTACTGAAATCATCAGTAAATGTAATGAAGTAGAGATACCCACCTCTAGCAAGCTTGTTCACTGGTCCACATACATCAGTATGTATGAGAGCCAGATGATCACTAGCTCGCTCACCTTTTCCGGTAAAAGGGGCCTTAGTCATTTTCCCCATTAAGCAAGGTTCGCATGTCTCGATCGATTCTAAATCAAACGAGTCCAGTAATCCATCCTTATGGAGTCTAGAGATGCGATTCTCGCTAATATGGCCTAAACGACAATGCCAGAGGTAAGTCGGGTTCGAATCATTAGATTTGAGCCGTTTGGTTTCCACATTATAAATAGGCGTATCTAGATCAAGAACATACAGACCATTACTTAAATGTGCACTGCCATAATATACATCATTCATGTACATAGAACAACACTTGTTCTTGATAGTGAAACAAAATCCCTTCTTGTCCAAACAAGAAACAGATATTATGTTTCTACTAATAGCAGGTACATAATAACAGTCGTTAAGATCTAATACTAGCCCAGTAGGCAAAACTAAGTGATAAGTCCCTACAGTTAATGTAGCAACTCTTGCTCCATTTCCAACTCGTAGGTCCACCTCGCCCTTTGCCAACGATCTACTGTTCTTTAGGTCCTGCATATTTCCACAAATATGAGCACCACACCCGGTATCTAATACCCAAGATGTAGAAGTAGTAGATACATTGATCTCTATAACATGGATACCTGAAGTAGAAGTCTCACTTCCCTTCTTCTTCTTCAACTCCTCTAGGTATACCTTACAATTCCGCTTCCAATGTCCAGTGTTGCCACAATGGAAGCAGTAATCATTCTTTGCCACCTTGGCTTTAGGCTTCAACGCACCCAAGTCATACTTGGATGCACCTTTAGCCCTCTGGCCTTTACTCTTGCCCTTGCCCTTTCTTTTGGTCCCCTGGACCATTAGAACAGACGTCCCCTTACTGATATCATGCTCAGCTGTTCTCAACATGTTAAGCAGTTCAGGCAATGGTTTATTGTAGTCATTCATATTATAGCTCATGATGAACTGACTATAACTGCTGGGCAGCGACTGTAGGACTAAATCTGTGGCCAACTCTTGACCCAGAGGAAATCCCAGTCTTCCCAGAGTCTCGACGTACCCAATCATCTTGAGTACATGAAGACCCACCGGGCTACCCTCAGTCAACCTTGCCTGAAAAAGTGCTTTAGAGATCTCGAATCTCTCATGTCGGGCCTGCTCTTGATAGAGCTGCCTGAGATGCACGATCATATCGTACGCCTTCATGTTCTCATGTTGCTTCTGAAGCTCCGAGTCCATGGTGACTAACATGAGACATCCGACGTTTACGGCATCATCATGATGCTTACTATAAGCATCTTTCTCAGCTTGGGGGGCATCGTCAGGTGGTGGCGCAAGAAGAGGTTGCTCTAAGACATATAGTTTCTTTTCTTGGGTGAGAACAATTCTCAAGTTTCGATACCAACCAAGGAAATTATTCCCTGACAGTTTGTCCTTATCAAGGACGGATCGCAAACAGAAAGTACTAGAAGTGCTCCCTGCCATGGTAACTACCATAGAAATATACAAAATAAGTATTATGACACATCAATATTTAATGAGGACTTTATAAATATTGCTCCCACTATTTATATCAAATCAATGACCCTCAACATTGATTCAGAGAATATCATTCTCATAGTAGCTCAAGATCCATATCTCACCAAGCTCTGAGTCAGCGAGGGCTGATTCACCCAGAACTGGCTATTTAGGTAGGGAACTCACTTTCCCAATTGCATCACATGCAACTCTTGATTAGTTGAGTGAATAATTCCTTATTCAAATCTATCTTATAGATCGATGCCCAACTACATGCCTCTGAACTCCTAATCCTATTAGGCTTGCTCAGTTAAGTCCGACCCACTGGTAAACACAACGTCTTACTAGGATAGATAAGGGCATCCTGCGAAGGCAAGGTCTACACACTCATCGATCTTGGTCTTGACGAGCGTTACACGGTGGAAGGATATGGACTTAATATTTTGAGGGATTTGATTAACATTTAATCGATCTCACCATACACTATTATGTAACAATTACATAATAGTCCAAACGCATAACTATTATACTAACACAACTAGGACATAGTCCATGTCTAACAGTCATGCACCGCAAATATCAAACATAATCATACCAGTACCAAGCATAAAATCATATTTTATGCTATTATCTACTCAGATTCTAACTAGCTAGGCTCTGATACCAATTGCTAGTTCCACGGGGCTAACGGAAGCGTAAAAAGGAACAGAAATTCAAAATTTCTCACCCGTGAAACTAATTCCAAGACCTACTAGAAGAGTAAGAGTAAATAAAAGCGTACCTGGAATATTTAAAGTTGTCGACCGAGCGTCCCACGCGTGACGCCTCTACTGGTATCCACACCGACTTTGTCGACGAGTTTTTCGAGATCGGCGGTGCTAGCGACCAACACTCGAAAGAAACACCCCGATGCGACACCCGAAATTTATTAGACTAGTAGGATTAATTCAAATTGAACAATTCAACTTGAATTTCCTTACACTTATACACGTACACCCATATACATGTATATATATCTCTTATATCTAAACATGCATGCTGCCCCTTTTATAAGCAATATGGGGAAGACAAATTCAAAGCCCCACCGATGTGGGATTAAGGAGAATCAAGGCTCCAAGTGACATGTGTAAGTCTAGGTGACATCATTTAATTAGTCCATGTGTATAGCTAAGTGTTATCATACAATTGGCCCATGTTTCTTTCTATAATTGGCTCCAAGTGGTTCCATAAAATAACCACTTAGCACACCATTAAATCTAATAAATCGGGTCTAATTAATCGGCAAATTTAATCTCATTAAATATCCGATTAATCGGTCGCACCATAAATCATCTAATCTTTATTAGACAATTTTGTTGTTTCAAAATATCTCGTCAAGTTAGTCGTAGTGTGTGACCCTGTAGGTTCCCAATTACGTTGATAGTAATATCGAAATCTCTATTTTAATATTACAAACAGTGAGCGGCATCTAGCAATGCATCACTGTTACTCAAGTAATCGGAAAGTCAATTTCTCGACGAACCTCGTGACCTATATTACCGTGTAATATAATCCATTGTCCTCTATATCTCTATTGAGCCCAAGGCATGGTCGATGACATCCTTGTATGGCTTAATATCTCTCTTTCTTGATTTACCGGGTAAGTCTATCAGAGGAAATGAGCTCGATATCATTATATCGACTCATTTGGGTATGCATACACTTTTAGACTTAACCACCAAGTGGCCGTGAGATATCGCTCCCGTTTCGTAGGAGGGACAAATCCTATCTTGGTCACTCACATTCTTTTCCATGCTTTGTGGCATACCCAATAACTATCTTTATAACCAACCAGTTACGGTGGCGTTTGACAGTATCAAAATATACGACATTACACGTAGGAATCCATGGTGACCTCAAGTCAAAGGACCATTACACTATAGTTACTTTGAGATATGCTAATGACAGTCACGTAACAACCCATGTAGCAATCTCATGGCGGGTCAGTCCAATACACATTACTCTTAATGTATACATGTGGTGTGATTTGATATCTCCATATCCATGACCTATGAGATTTGGTCATCAATCAACACTCACACTAGTCTAACCGTATTACCGTTGTCCTAATTAACGATAATACTTTGACTATGGACATTTAGGAATAATGTTCAGTAATTATAGGATCTCACAATCAAGTCACACTTGATGCCTATTGAACCTACTATTCCAAGGACATTATTGTGTAAAATCATATTTAGCGCAATCTACACAATAACAGATATGCCTCGTTTTATAATGAAATAGATATCATATTACAAAACTGATTATAGATTGCCTCTAGGGCATACACCAATTCCCAACACCAACTTGGCTGACGGATATTCCGGGAGGCCTTATTACGGGCAATACTGTCTTCGGTCGGGTCGGTAGAAGAAGGAGCCGAGGCCGGAGCAATTAAAAGTCCAGCAGAAACGGGCGGGTTCGGTGCAACAGTGACGGGCGGAGAAGCAGGAGAAATGGGCTGAGCGGAAGGAGATGGGCGACTAGGCTCAGCTGAAGAGATTTGGGCCGAACAAGGCTGAGCGGAAGGAGAAATGGGCTGAGCGAAAGGAGATGGGCGACTGGGCTCAGCTGAGGAGATTTGGATCGAGCGAGTCCCAGTGTCACGCAGTCCGCTATACAGACTGGGCTCACCGTGTGGGATTTCATCCGGATTGGGCTCAATGGGCCTGATTGATGCACCTTGGACAGGATTTGGGATAGTCGGGCCAAAATTCTCCCCTTGAAACGCTGGGCCGGCTGTATCAAGGAAACGAATGCTAGTAGTAATTGATTCAGTAGGTTGCTCTCTGCTGAATGGAAAATCGGCCTCATTGAAACGCACATCCCTAGAAATGAAAGTCTCGTGACTTTCCAAGTCATAAACACGCCAACCTTTCTTTCCAAAACGGTATCCAATGAAGATGCACTTTCTCGATCTTGGCCCAAATTTATCCTTGACACGAGGATTATGATGTGCATAGCATAGACACCCAAAAACACGAATATGTTGATAATCCGGTTTTTTACGAAAAAGAAACTCAAATGGTGTCTTGCCTGATAGGACACCTGAAGGTGTAAGGTTGATGAGATGAGCCGCCGCTGAAATACATTCTCCCCAAAAGGCAATGGGAAGTGAAGCTTGGAACATTAAGGCCCGAGCAACGTTCAGAATATGACGATGCTTACGTTCGACTCGCCCATTTTGTTGAGGCGTGTCCGTACATGAACTCGACTCATAAATTCCGATCCATTGTCACTGAGCACTGTTTTCACCGTCCGATCAAATTGGTTTCTAATCATCTTACAAAAATTAATCAGGAAGCCTTGTGCCTCTGACTTTTCCCGCAAAAGGTAAATCCACACACCGCGGCTATAATCATCCACAATTGACAGGAAGTATCGTGCACTAGAAATAGATGAGACCTTATAAGGTCCTCATATGTCACAATGAACCAACTGGAACGTAAAAGATGCTTTATTTGTACTATTTGGAAAATTTGAACGTGTCTGTTTTGCCCGGCAACAAATGTCACATAATGCATTATTATCTGATGAATGCATAAAAACTGAATTATTCTTGACTGAATGCGAGGAGAAGGATGACCCAACCGCTTGTGCCAAATGTCTTCACCATCTGCTTTCATTGCCCGTAATTTCTGAATAGATGACGACACTTGCCGCAGAAGCCAGACCCTCCCGTGAAGTTCACCCACTCCAATCATACTCCCCGAGGTGCGGTCTTGGATCAAGCAAAAATCAGTGGTGTAGTGTACACTACAAGTAAGTTCCCGAACTAATTGGGCCACGGACAATAAATTGCAATTAAAATCCGGCACATAAAGGACATTATGAAGCACTAAAGTATCTCCAAAAGACACCTTGCCCATAAAAGTAGCTTGAGTCGTTCCATTCGGAACATGAATAATCGGACCATCAATAGAAGTGACATCAAACAGATTATCCAAACTACCAGTCATGTGTTGTGAAGCTCCTGAATCAATGATCCAATCAATTTTTGAAGTAATGGGCACATAATTCTCACCACTTAAGCGATTAATCTCACCGTCATCACGTGAGACCATTGAGACCAGTTGTTGCAACTGAGCCTCGGACAAATGGGCCAATTTGCTGAGGTCCGCGGGCTGCTCGGCATGGGCCTGGGCCGCTGTGTAATTGCTGGGGCTTGAATTAAAGGACTGGTTGAGCCTCCACTGGCCATGATTGTATTGGGCCGATCGTGATTGTGATGGGCCTGACTGATATGGGCCTCCAGAATGAAATTGCCCGAAAACTCCTCCCCGTTGCTGCGGATGAACCGAGGATGAGGATGACGGTACCCTGCTTCCTCCCGGCCGAGACTGCATCGAGAAATTTCCTCTCGAGTTTCCTTGATTCGCCTGCTCGGAGCTCGGGTGACCATGAAGTCGATAGCAGGTGGCCCGATGATGCCCATTTCGTCCGCAGTAGTCGCAAAAAGGACGACCACGCGGCTTGGAATCGCCCCTGTTCTTCAAGCCGAAATTAGGGTAAGAAACTCCCCCTGCATCATTAGCAATTTTAGCTGCGAAACCGATTACTTCTGCATTTGATTCCCTGCCCTGAGCGATTTGTCTTTGCGTTTCATCATGAGCTGCCATGGAGTGCGCCCGATTCGCGTTTGGCAGAAGGTCCATGCTCAGAATTTGGGACCGGATGGTTGAGAATTCGGGATTGAGCCCGATAAGAAATTGATGCACTTTCTCTTTCTCTTTATGAGCTGCAAGTTGGGCTCCATAATTGCAAGTGCAGGGCGGTAGATCTAGATATAAATCCAGTTCATCCCATAGACTTTTCAATTTTGAATAGTATTCAGAAACCGATCTTTTCTCCTGTTTGAGAAGACAGATATCAGTTTTAAGTTGATGAATTCTTGACTCGTTACCTTGAGAAAAGCGTTCCCTGAGATCGTCCCAGAGTATTTTCGCATTCTTTGCTCCTGCTACTGAATTCTGCAATTCTTCGTCCAGATGGTTGAAAATCCATGAGACAAGCATTGAGTTGCAGGTCACCCACTGATCACGATAAATCTCTCCCTCTGCTGGTTGTATGATTTTACCTTCGATAAATCCCAGTTTGTTTTTGGCTTGAAGTGCTGTTTGCATAGCTTGGGACCATGTATTGTAATTCCTGCCATTCAATTTACAGGAAATTAGTTGTGTTCCTGGGCCATCTGAAGGAGCAAGAACATAGGCCGGTGGCAAGCTTCCAAAGGAATTATTGATGTCAATGTTCTTAGACATCTCAGCAGCTTAGGAGATTGAGCAGTCGGGAGAGGACGCCCAGCACAGAGTTGCTGGCAAGATGAAGCTCGACAAACAAGTCGGCAGATGAGATTAATCGTCCTCAAGACCGATGCTCTGATACCATGTCAAGAGACGGAATTGAAAGGGAAGATAATATTGACCAAGAGAAGGTTTGGCCAGAAAAGCTTACTTTGTTATTCAGAAGATACGGTATGTATATACTCAAGGTTGATGAAATAAAGGAAAGAGTAATCTACGGCTAAATCTAAGACAATCCTAGTAAAGTATGTAAAGATATATATACATATTTATAATAGGAATAAAATCTTCCCATAATAGGGACTCACCTCGGACTTTAACACGATCCGATCGACCATCTTGAGTATTGAGCCGATGCCCAACTTGAACAAAGTGTATAAAATGGTGGCGAATGAAGAAAGGCAGAGAATCGTGACTCGAAATTGAGAAGGAACCTCTGAAGTGGCGTTCATGGCAAAAGGGGAAACAAGGTATGCAGGGTATGGAGGAGGAAGACAAAGTCTCGGGGAATTTCAGGACTTCCAGCAGAACGTGATAGGCAGGCCGGTCTGTGCCCATTATGGCAAATTGGGCCACTCAAAAAATACATGTTGGGCCTTAATTGGATACCCATCTTGGCATTCAAAGGCCAAGATTAATGTTGCAAAGGGGCCTGGACAGGGGCCCAAACAGAGACGGCTCGGACAAGGGCAGACTAAGCCCAGCAGCGGGCTGTGGACGAAGCCCCATTTTCAGCGAGGCCCAGACCGTGCTAATGCGGCCCAAATCGTGCAGGGAAGGGCCTCACGGGCTGAGCGGCTGGTAGCCCTACCCGACGAACAATTTCAGAAATTGTTTGATATGCTCACCCAGGACAACATGGATTCTAATCGACTTATTAGTAATGAATCTGATTTTGTAAATTTGCAGAGCAAGTGGATTTTGGATACAAGAGCTTCACGACATATGACTGGATGTCTTGAGAATTTCTCAACGTCTCGTCCAATTGAAGGGAGGGCACCAGTTTATATTCCTAATAGAGGCATAATACAGGCCACCCAAATAGGATCCGTGAAGATTGTTAATTCGGTCGAATTAAGTACCGTGCTTTATGTGCCCACTTTTAATTGCAATTTAATCTCCATTGCTCAATTATCAAGGGAGATGAATTGCTTTGTGAATTTTTGCTCCGATTTGTGTGTGATTCAGGACCGCACCTCGAGGAGGACGCTTGGAGTGGGTGAACTTTGAGGGGGGGTCTATTATCTGAGGCGAGTAAGGATCGCACCGCAGACATGTCAAGCCGTCATAGAGGAATCTGCTGACATCTGGCATCGAAGAGTTGGTCATCCATCTCGCACAATAAAATTGAATGGTATCAATTTGAATTCTACGGATAGAAGTAATAAGGAATGTGACGTATGTCTTAGATCAAAATAGACACGCTCACAATTTGATTTGAGTATGAATAAAGCTTAGTATCAATTTCAATTGATACATTGTGACTTGTGGGGTCTGTATAAAGTGAAGGCTAGTTGTGGGGCCAATTATTTCTTAACTATCGTGGACGATTACAGTCGAGGTGTGTGGTTATATTTGTTGCGAGAAAAATCTGAAGCCCGACGATTCATCATTGATTTTTATAATTTAATCAAGAATCAATTTGATTGCACGATTAAAACCCTGAGAAGTGATAATGGGATGGAGTTTTTGTCAAGGGAGCTACATGATTTCTTCTTTACACACGGTATTATACATCAGACATCGTGTACGGATACACCACAGCAAAATGGCAGGGTCGAGATGAAACATCGACATATCCTAAATGTGGCACGAGCGCTCATGTTCCAGGCTTCATTACCAACACGTTTTTGGGGTTAATGCGTCTCGACAACTGTGCATCTAATAAATGTCACGCCAACGCCTTGGAAACAAGAGTCCACATGAGGTACTTTTCGGGAAACCACCTAATTACTCGAATTTGCGAGTTTTTGGGTCGTTATGCTATGCACACATACGAACCAAGGATAAATTTGCACCAAGATCTCGCAAATGTGTTTTTATCAGTTATCCCCAAGGGAAAAAAGGTTGGCGACTCTATGATCTAAAGGATCAGCACATATTCGTGTCGAGGGACGTTCGATTTTGCGAGACGATATTTCCTTTTGTCACAGGAAATGAAGAATTCAAACAAGAACGAAGAGGGAGCCCATTGTTTTGGAAGGGCATAAGTCAATTTCTTCATTGGATGAGTATGAAGAGATAGAGCCCAAGATATGTGAGTCAGTCCAATCAAAAGGACCGAAAGAAATAAAAGTGGGTCGGCAGCAACAAGGAACTGGGATAAGGCCCACGAATGTAAAGGGGGGTGGAATAAATTCGGCAGCACAAGAAAATCTGGACCAAAATTCAGAAGGGGAGAGCCTGGGTCGAGATCAAAATTCCGAAGTCAGTGGGAGCCCAAAGCACTCAGCAAATCAAGGGGATGTTTCTGGGCTGAGTGACAGCTTGCCTCAATTAAGTGGGGAGAGTTCTGGGCAGAATGAGCAACCATCGACACTACGCAGGTCTAGTCGAGTTTCTAAAATTCTCGATCGCTTCAAGGATTTTATCATTCACATTGCTCGTTATGAGACCCCCCCTCCTGCTTTACCCACCTCCTTGAACTCCTCAGGTATGTCCTATCCTATAGAGAAATTTGTTGATTATTCAAATATTTCAAATCACCACAAAGCATTCCTAGCAGCAATTGATTCCGACAAGGAGCCCACGTCCTATCAAGAAGCCATTCGGGATCGGAGATGGCGAATTGCGATGGAAGAAGAAATTCATGCTCTCGAGTTAAATAAGACATGGATAGTTGAACAACTCCCTCCCGGCAAGCGACCTATCAGCTGCAAATGGATATATAAGGTCAAACGTTGATTTGACGGGAGCATAGAACATCATAAAGCTCAACTAGTTGCAAAGGGATTCACCCAGGTGGAGGGCATCGACTACCATGAGACTTTTGCGCCGGTGGCCAAGTTGGTGACTGTGTGGTGTCTGTTGACGATAGCAGTAGCCAAGGAGTGGCAAATACACTAGATGGACGTGAATAATGTCTTTTTGCATGGAGATCTAGACGAAGAGGTTTACATGGAATTACCTCCGGGTTTCTCTACTTCCAAGAACAGCAATGTTTGCCGATTACGTAAGTCCTTGTATGGACTTCGCCAATTGTCGAGAAACTGGTTTTCTAAGTTCGCTGATGCATTGCGACAATATGGATTCGTTCAATCAGGTGCGGACCATTCCCTTTTTACTTTTCATCGGGGGAAAATATTTCTTGGCGTATTGGTTTATGTGGATGATCTAATCGTCGTTGGAAACAACCCTGACTACTGTGACACCTTTTAAGGCTTATATGGATAAGTGCTTTCGTATAAAGGACTCGGGACCACTGAAGTATTTTCTTGGTATTGAAGTCACTAAAATAAGCTCTGGACTGTTTCTCTGTCAACGAAAGTATGCCATGGACATCCTAAATGAGTGTGGCATGTTGGCATCGCGATCGTCGCCTTTTCCCATGGAACAACATCATCGATTGTCCATGAGTTCCAGTGACTTATTATCGGATCCGCCCAAGTACAGGCGCCTCATTGGGAGACTCATTTATTTGACTATCACTAGGCTAGAAATTAGCTACTCTCTTCATGTTTTGGCCCAATTTATGCAAGAACCACGTCAAGACCATTGGGAGGCTACCATGCGAGTGTTATGTTACTTGAAACAATCTCTCGGACAAGGGATTTTTCTGCTGCCTACTTCTCTCGAGCTTGAAGCATTTTGTGATTCGAACTGGGCAAGCTGTCCATTGACTCGATGCTCCATTACGGGTTATTTTATCACGCTTGGCGGATGTCCAGTTTCGTGGAAGACGAAGAAGCAGACCATAGTATCTCGCTCATCTGCTGAAGCATAATATCGAGCAATGGTGGCAGCTGTTAGTGAAATCATTTGGTTACGTAGTCTTCTTTCCTCCCTTGGAGTACATATGGATACACCCACTTGCCTATTTTGCGATAATCAAGCAGCATTACTTATTGCGGCCAATCCTGTCTTTCATGAACGAACAAAGCAAATTGAGATAGATTGCCATTTCGTTCGTGACTACCTTAAATTGGGTATCGTGACTACCAAGCATTTACCTACAAGGCTCCAATTAGCAGACATCTTCACGAAAGCACTCGGTAGAGATCGCTTCCACTTCATTCTCTCCAAGTTGGGCATTCGTGATCCTCGTGCTCCAACTTGAGGGGGAGTATTAAGAATATTCCTAATATTATAACTGTAATATACATTAATTACTCGATATATTAGGAAGTCGTAGATTTAGCCTTAGAATATTATCGAATTTCCTTTTTGCATCACATTGTACAGCCTATTTACTTGGCTCACTACTGTAATACAATTTGAGTTGAGTTTGTCTACTCCAAATCTTTCAGAAATAAAGTTAAATAAAAGGGCACATAAATTTTATTGGTGAAGATCGAACTCAGAACCTCTTGATTTAAGGCAGCGTCTTGTGCTACTAAACTAAATGCTTTCCTCTAAATTATCGCCTTTTCATCTACTATTTTCCATGGTTATTTTTACTTGTTATGGAAATACACAGTCTTCTATGTGTCACGATGAGATAAATAATACATATGTTTGTCCTTCCACGTGGGAGGTTAACAAACCGACGCTGATGATCGTAGATTATTGATTATATATTTTCCTGTTGGTCTTAAATAACTTGTATAATTAAGATTTATTTTCTAATAGTTGTGGCCCAAATAATAATCTTGATCGTGGGCCTCATTTATAAACCACAATAAACTCAAATGACAAATAGCAAAACAAGAACATAGAGATTTGGAACATATAAGAGAAGTAAATATAGTAGCACCATGACTTTTGAGATTACGAGATTAGTTGCGGCATTACAGTTATTCTTCGACTTGACGAATATAATAAATACTTTTGAAATGTGTATATATGTTGGCACGTGGCGCCAACTTAGACAAGGGATGTCTGAAGTTCGAGGATATGGGGATTAAACAGAGTCGCCACTAGTTAATTTCAGCTAACTAGAAACCTAAATAACCTAAGTATAACATGATACTAATTAATCACCTAGGTTTTTATTGATCTATGGTCCAAAGAAACTTGGTTCGGCATTTCTATTACGGGTTAGAAACTCGCAAATCAATAACCCTAATAGGTTCTCTAATTGTCTAAGATGTCCATTTTATTATTTTTCCAAGTTGATTAACTTAGGATCGTGGTCTTCCTCAGATTTCGCTCGATTTTCGTGTCACGAACATACCCTTAGCCCCGGAAAATATAATTGATCAAATCGGACCCTTCAAACCCTCAACCAAAGCATCAGGGACGACTTAGAGTGCGCAGGGATGGGTTTGAACGCTCAGTAAATGTGCAGGGGCTGATATGCAGATTCTGGAATTTCACGGACTAATCTGTAAAATCTGGAAAAGTGATTGAAAGCATCTTCAAAATGCTCTAGAATCACCCAAAAGGTCGCAAACTTCATGCTTACAGCCCAGGGATTGCTCTGGAAATGTCCAAGAGTTCTAGGGCTGATTTACAGCTCCGAAAAGTTTTAGGACCAAACAGCAAAAATGGGGAAAAGTTCATTAAACACTTGCAAAACCCCCAAATATTACCCCCAAAGGTCCCAAACACGATGCCTACAGCACAGGGATCGTTATGGAAATGTCCCAAAGATTATGGGGCTGATTTACAACTCAACAAAGTTTCAAGACAAAACTGTAAAATTGGGAAAAAGCTATTAAAACACTTGTAAAATGCCCAAATATTATTTGAAAGGTCCCAAACTCAATGTCTACAGCCCAGTCGTACAAGATTATGGGGTCGATTTACGACTTGAAGAAGTCTAGGGTTCAATCTGTAAAAACTGGAAAAGTTTTTAAAAGCATCTGTAGAGTACTGAAACTTGTCGAAAAGGTCCCAAACTTGCAGATGAGGACCCATGGACCATTCTGAGTATGTTCCAAATGTTATGGTGTCATTCTGTAGTTCTGGAAAATTTGGGGCCTAAAAGTCGGGAAAAGTTACGGGCTGAGTTGAAAACGGGTCGAAATAGGGTTTTCTGAATGGAAAAACACATTTTAAACCTGTAAAAGCCTCTGGCCAATTCGGAAAGTTCAGAAAGTTCAAAACGGTCCTTGTACTGATCTGTAACAGAACAAAAAGTTTGAATTTGAAAAGGAGGCTAGGACTGATTTGCAACGCCCAGAAAAAGTTCATGGCTGGTTTGGATGAAAACTCATGGGAAACCTCATTAGAGGCCCGAGGCTGATTTGAGAATCGGATGGAAAGTCGAAAACCAACTTGGATGAAACCGAAAATGCATGAAAGTTTTGAAAATCTAGTTCCTAGGAGTTTATATTGGTCCTAGGATTTGGTTCTAACGTTTATGCATGATGATCCTATTCTTTTCTTTCATCACTCGGCTTTTCTAAGCAAGAAACCAACCAAACAATGCATTCATCAAACACAAACAACTCCTTGAGGCCTAACTACCGATTATCTAGCAACCTAAAACCTTTTATTTGTCCCATATTTTATTCCAAGTGTTCAACAAGAAATCTGGTAAGGCCATTTTACTTACATTTTGACATGGTATTAGAAATCATACCTAAGTCGTGAATCGGGGAGGCAAAAAAGCTCCGAGAAATCCTCCAAGGGCACGGCTATGTAGAGTGGTTGGATTGAAGAGGCTCTCCCCAAGGAATGGCAAGAGATGTATATTGCGTTTGGTTTCAAAGTAGGATTTTAAAATCAACTTTTGATTTTGAAAAAGAGTGGTATAAATGGAGCTCACCCTTTGACTTTGTATAAGTTATTTTGTTTTGTTGTTGGTAGAATTAAGTTAAAATAAGATTTTAAAATTATACTTTGAAACCAAACAAGCCAGTAACACATTCTCATATTTAGAACCTCTTCCCAACCGAGATCCTACCAGACAAATTGTTAAGAAAATAAGTGTGTGGTGTTTGTGGGATGGATGTGGATGATTTTCAGTTATTTCTCAACTCATGAGGAGAGCCAAAAGTCCTTGACGCTGCAGAATCATCATCTATTTATAGGAGAAGAGAGATTTGGGTTATTTTGTAATTTTTTGAAACTGTTGGGGCAAAATAAATTTTTTGGTACTAACAAAGTGTGCGGGGACAATTAGTTGGCCATCCTGACAAGGACGACCAGCTGGGTTTGCTCTTGTGGTTACTAATCACGTGAACAACCCGCTCACGTGGTTAATTTTCCCGCAAGGTTTTCCTTAATTTTTCAGAAGTTGGAAGTCTAATTTGTACAACTCAATCTAAGCTAGATGTGGGAGCTGAAATGACGCTTTTACCCTTGAAATTGCTGGGAACCTCATTTTCGACACTTTTCTATGTATTTCCCGATATAAATTGATTTAAAAGCGTTTCAAGCATTGTCATCAGAACTAGACTAGATCGGCCGGTTTGTTCGGTCAGACCGGAAACCAAACCTATGACCGGTCTGGCTCGCTTAAAAATCGAAAATGCATAAAAAAATCGGTGAACCCAAAAAACCGATTGGTTTTTAGATAAACCCATCGAACCCATTCGAACCGACCGATTCATGGGTTCAGAAATCTTAAACGAAATCCGACTTGAAATCCTCCCCTCCTGACCCGAGCAGAAATTGCAGAATGCAGAGTTGAATTGAATTTGGAAAAAAATCGGAAATCCTACCCTAGTCGTCTTCTTCATGAGTTCCTCTTTAGCTCTTCCTTCTATTGTTCTTCTTCATTAGTTCGTTCTTCTTCCTTCTGCTCTAATTCTTCTATTTTTGTGAATCCGTCATCGCTCTTCGCTCCTCTGATTCTTCTTCTCCTTCGAAACCCCCTCGACCCGAGCGAAAATTACAGAGTTGAATTGCGAAAACCCTAGTCATCTTCTTCCTTCTGTTCTTCATCAGTTCATCTTCGTTCTGTTCTTCATCAGTTCTTCGCTCCTCTGATTCTTCTTTTGGTTCGAGCAACAGAGTCGACCCTTACTGGAGAGTCAAGCGGCAGAGTCGACCCATTTTGGTTCAAGCTTCCTCTCCTTCTTCTCCTTTGCTTGTGGTTGCGGTGACAAATTGAGGCATTGGTTGGTTTATTTTGCTGATAATATGCAGTCTCGCATAGCTGATTTTGCTGATAATATGGTGTGGAACGTTAGTCACGGTTGGCATATAAACGAAATTGTTGGCATATAGAGTGTTTTATCGACTTTCGATTATGATTCACTGAACTGAAGTTAACTTGATTATATATGTTTGACTTTGATGCTTCTAGCTAGGTGAATTCCGCATGTTATCTTGTTAGCTAGTTTTGGAGACTAGAAGCCACTAATTACGAGATAACATGCGGAATTCACCAATTTGTTTCTGAATTCGACAAGGTGACTTGTTGTTGCTGAATGCTGAGGAATTGGTGGTTGGTTTTTGCATGGTGACTTGCTGTTGCTGAGGTATTGGCGGTTGGTTTTGCTTATATTGCCCTTTATTGGTTTTTACTCTTTCGAGCTATCACTTAGTCGCCCTTATTAGTCTTTATTGCCTTGTTTTTCTTAATGTGGAGCTTGAAATGTATTGTTTTCATCATTATAGGCTGCTAGTTAGACAATGAATTCTGCTGGTGCTAGTAACAGCAACACACCCAATCCTATGCCACCTACTAGAGAATCCACCCCAAGTTCTTCTACTCCAAAAGCCATAAATATAGGAAAATTTGATCCGGCATGGGCACATTGCAAGGAAGTATCGTCAGCAAATGGAAGGAAGGGGCTGCTATGCTTGTACTGCTCAAAAGTTCTCTCCGGTAACGGTATAAATCGATTTAAACAACATTTGGTGGGATTAAAAGGGAATGCAGGGGCATGTCGGAAGGTACCGGATGCTGTTCGATTTAGAATGCAGGAACATCTGGTTGGGCACATGATGGAAAAGAAAAGGAAGCGTGATATGTTAGATGAGCAAAATTCATGTGCTCCACCCCAAGCATGATGAGGAGATAGTAGAAATGACACCCCTTCATTTAAAAGTAAAAGGGAAGGCAACTTAAGATACTCAATCAAAGACGGCGATGCCAAACAAGATGAAAATTAATTCGTATTTCGAACCGAGAACAACACCGGGAGCTCGAAGGACACTCAAGAGTGTTTTGCCAAGCGAAGAAGTCACCGAGAAATGTGATCTTGCCATTTTTAAGTGAATGCTGGCTACAAGTATACCGTTTAATACGGTTAATTCTCCTTATTACCAGAAAGCAATCGATGTCATTGCTAGCATGGGGGCAGGTTATAAAGGTCTGGGCTTTCATGATCTTTGGGATACTTATTGACAAAAAATGTTGAGGAGGTGAGAAAGTATGTCGATAGCTACCGACCTATTTGGAAAGAGATGGACTGCACGATAATGGCCGATGGATGGACAGACCAATGTAGGAGAACTTTGATTAACTTTTTAGTTTATTGTCCTAAAGGAACTGTTTTCTTGAAGTCTGTCGATGCTTCAGATGCTTCGAAGACTGGGGAGATGCTTTACAAATTATTCAGAGATGTGGTCTTATTTGTTGGTCAAGAGAATGTTGTTCACTTTGTGACTGACAATGCCGCTAACTACGTGGCTGTTGGTCACTTGTTGGAGCAAGAGTTCAGGACAATATTTTGGTCTCCTTGTGCGGCTCATTGCATTAATTTAATTCTCGGTGATATTGGTAAGTTGGACAAAGTGAATGATATTGTGACTCATGCTGCGAAGATTACTTAGTATATCTATAATCATTGTTTTGCATTGAATATGATGAGAAAATTCACTAGTGGACGAGAAATTCTACGCCCTGCTCCAACTTGTTTTGCCACTAATTTCATTGCATTGCAGAGTATTTTTGCACAACAGAATGCTTTGAGGGCTATGGTAACATCTAGTGAATGGACTAGTTCAAGCAATGCAAAGGAAAGTAAAACAAAAGAATTTGTGAAACTGTTATTTGTGGATTCTTTCTGGTTTGAATGTGCAGCCATAGTGTAGATTAGTGAACCTCTTGTTCGTGTGTTACGTATTGTTGATAGTGATGAAAGGCCTGTTATGGAATTTTTGCTTAAAGCAATGTACAGAGCTAGGGAAGAGATGTTGAAAAGATTCAATAGGAGAAAGAAGAAGATTGAGCCGTATATCGACATTCTTGATACTCGATGGGATATGCAACTGCACAAGAACTTGCATGCTGCTGAATATTGGTTGAATCCCAAATATCAATATGACTTGACCGAGATTGAGAAGAATAGAGGAACGGTTTCCAGTTTGTTGGATGTCATAGAGAGATATTCCTATAGGAAGCCCTCATTGCAGACAAAATTAAAAAGTGAAATGAAGATTTTTAAAAATACTGAAGGTGATTTTGGACGAGTATCCGCAGTATCCGATCGCATCGTGATGGCTTCGGGTATGTTCTAAACACTAGTATTTTCAGTCATTATTTCATACTTTATTTGAGTTTGTTCATTTTCTTATTCTTATTTTCTTTATATATGTCTAGATGAGTGGTGGATGTGGTATGGCTTGAGTGCACCAAATTTACAAAAGATGGCTATTCGTGTTTTAAGCCAAACTTGTAGTGCCTCGGGTTGTCAGCGGAATTGGAGTTTGTTCGATCATGTTCATTCTAAGAAAAGGAACCGACTTGAGCATCAATGGTTGAATGACCTTGTTTATGTCCATTATAATTTGAAGTTGCAATAAAGGTACATACATTTGCTTCTCTCCATTTTTTCTTTCTTACTTTACTAGATTTTTTTTTCTCATATTTAGATATTTACTTTGCTTTGATGATCTGTTGCAACTTGCAACATGTAAGTATACAAGAGATGCTTGTTTTGCAGGAACTACTTTAAGGGTAGAAATTATGATCCAATTGACTTCGAGAAGTTTGCTTCTTATTCTACTTGGGTACTAGAGGATGAGCCACGGGCCCTATCAAATGAAGAATTGCGAACATTTAGATGGGATTTGCAAATGTGCATTCAAGAAAATGGAAATGATGGTACTAAATATTCTTATTTCATTCCGACTATTTTCATGATAGGTTGTATATTTTCATTTCATTTTTAGTAGTTATATTCGTTGTACAGATTCGTTGAATTTGAATTTGGAAGATCTTGATATGGATGAAGGGGCTGAAGATAATATTGATGGAGGGAATGTCAGTGACCGAGTCCAAGAGAATCCATTGTTTGAAGCTCCTGAAGCACCACATGATGCTGTAGCTAAAGACAATATTTGTGAAAATTATGGTTGGGATTGGAGTGCATGGAATTGCTGATGATATTGACTGATTAGTTAGTCCTTGTTGGATTTGATTTATTAACTTGTGATGGTAAACTGTGGCTTACCTTTAAATTTTTTTCGTTGTTAATTTACGTGTGAGTTGGGTGAAGGTTAGACAGACACTTGTGTGTTGAGGTTTATGTGGTCTTATGAGTTATAACTCATGTGTTGTATGCTGTTTCTAATCCATTTTATCTCTTCAGGCGATTTCTTTTGACATTGCAAAAGCTTCTTCAACTCTTGACCAATTGAGCACTGTCAAATGACTATTAGTTCTTTTTTATGAGTCATTTACAATCAGATGCAAATAATTTTTTCATGTGTTTTTTTGGACACATATTAATTATTATCTAATATATATTACTATTTTTTTGTATTTTATATTATTTTTTAAAAATAATATTTATTTATTTATTTTATAATTAAACATGCGGTCCGACCCATCAAA
The DNA here is from genome assembly GCF_007655135.1 of Punica granatum. NCBI lineage: Eukaryota > Viridiplantae > Streptophyta > Magnoliopsida > Myrtales > Lythraceae > Punica > Punica granatum. The sequence goes on from NW_022204053.1 coordinate 42,244, forward strand.
CCCCTGATTGAACCCATGTACCCATGAACCCATGCCTCGACTAGTTCGATGTCTGGTCCGGTTGTGATAACACTAGTTTCAAGCCCATGAAATATTTTCTTCTTGGAAATTTGTCCGAAAATACTTTTTTAAAACATGAGAATTTAATTTTCTCATATCTCCTCTTTCCTAGAAGTGGAATAAAATTTATTTTCTTCAAAAGATTTTGAAATGTGACCCTTTGTTCGGGTTCTCGAGTAAGTTCTTTGACCAAGCCGGACCAAAAAAATGTGCTGACAGTATAGATTGCAATTTTTGGGCCCAGTGAGGTAACAGGTTTCAACTTAGAATTTTTTTTTTTGCTGGAAATGGCTTTCAAGAAAAGAAAAGAGAGAGGCATATTCTAAGTGGAAACCAGTTCTCTCTCTAAAATTGTTTATTAAAACATTATTATATCTAATTGACATAAAAATAACAGGATAATGACGTCAAAGTTGATCAAATTTACGTGGTCTCATTTTAGCTTTAAATCTATCCCGTTATAAGTCTATTTGTGTTAATAGGATTATCAATCAAGTAATAAATAATAAATCAAGTAATATTAAGTAATAAAATATGCTCACAGTAATTCTAATTTGTATACTCCTGTGGGTGCTCTTTACTCGATTTTCCGCCACTTCGAAATGATTTTTGCCTTGTGTTAACTACTTAAGGAAATTGACCAATTTGGTATGAATGAGCCAATTAGAAAAAATCATATCAAAGGGATCGTAGCCTAGTATCGCGCGTCTTTACTTGTTAATTAAAATATTTTAAATTTGATACTTGTTGTGAAATTATTCATGCTCTTTTATTAGTCATTAGAATTTATATTTCATTATCTTTGACTCGTGGACCTCCTTTTTAACGAAAAAATTATCCCAAGAGAGAGAGAGATCAACACAAATAGAATTGTAAGGGGAATTCGGAAAAACTTCCTTTCTTCTAACACTATGTTTGGGAAATATTATGGGAGGGGAGGGGAGGGGAGGGGAGAGAAGGAAAAAGAAATGGAGGGAAATAATTTCCATTATTTGAATAGATATAATAATAAAGAGAAAAGCAATGAAAGAAAAATATTATATTAGTTGACTAAGGGCAAATTATTGTTTAATATCATAGTAGTTAAAGGGTAAATTTTTTTTTTTTATTTTTTTATTTTTGATAGTTGAATTGGGCATTTTCCCTCCAAATCTTCCATTTTGGGGAGTGAAAATCTTAAGATGGCAAGGGAAAATTAAAGCAACCAAACTCACTGTGAAGGATCGCATTTCAGGAAATAGAAAGTTAAGAGTGAACTCTTCCCTTTTGTAGACTCTTCCCACCCATTTCTCTCTCCCTCAGGATCGACTGAACACTCACTGGCAGCAGCAATGGCGTCTAAATTTTCAAAAAGTTTCAGCCTTTACGGCAATTCCTGCATTCCGGACCTCTTCCCCATTGGAGCTTTACATTCCATGAGCATAAGTTTGCATTCGCTTATGATATGTTCGACGACTTGTTTCGGATAGGTCATGACCTGCTTCCGGGGTCGATTGCTTGCCGCCTTTTACGTGTTCATGGCACCTTACGCTAAGGACGTGGAGAGCTTCAACGTTCAGGTACTTCTTTTCTGCTCTAACCCAGTGCTCCGTTACTGGGTTGATGTGAAGTGCCTATCCTGTTGCCTTAATTTTGAATGATTAGCTTCCAGTGGGATGATTAACCGGTTCGAGCTTTTTTACGAATTGTATCTTTTGAATGCGATTTGGCGGATCCTTGTTGCTTTTGTGGTCCTTTTCATTGTGCAGATGAAAGTCTGCTTTGTTTTAGTTTATTTGACCTGATTCGGGAGATCAATTCTGTTGTTAACATAGTAAAATAGTGTTAGATCTTCTTGCAGTTTAGCTCATTGAGTATTCTTGGTTTCTATGTTTTGCTAGGCGATGCATGACATTCTTTACCTCGGCGTCACTCAGATAAGGTAGATTTGATGGTGGTTACTCCCCCTGCTTTCATAGTTTTCCCTTTTGCGATGGCTTTTAGAAGCACTGCAGTGATGTTCTGCTTTCGATTTGTATGATTACCTGGAATTCCCTGGCATTGTTCCTCACACTGTTATTGGTAAGGTACAGATTGAATTTGAGATTGCCGATGACATGTGAATTCTATTAGACAACTCATATTGCACCGTATAAGAAAGGATGAACTCAAAGTCGGAATAAAGATATAACAAGTAAATTCCAAGTCGCGAAATGTGGAAGGTTTGTTTGATAACACCTGGTTAAAAGAATTATCTCAAATTATGATTTATCTCTATTTTAATTTATATTTTGACACTAATAATCTTGGAAATTACAAATAACTTTTCAAAGATATACCTTATATATATTCAAATACTTAACTGTATATGGTTTGTAAGTAGAAGTGAAGACTCATATCTTTAACAAGTTGAAAAAAATGCAAAGTTGTGTCTATCCAATATATGTGCCAAATTTAAAGCATCAAGGATTTAATTTACTACGAATTTCTTATCTGAGGGTATTCAAATACATGCTTATGTAGTGAACTATATATAATAATAGAATGCAGCAGTGCGTGCAAAAGACAGGCAACCGTGTTGAATTATAAATGTCACTGTCAAATTTCTTTTCCATGCCCTTTTATTCCTTTGTCCAGAACATCATATTTGTTTCTTCTTCATGGTTTTATGTCTTAGCACAACTGACTTCTCTTTCCATGGAAAGGAGAAGAACTGCAGAAAAAAGTATGAGAACAAAAAAATATACTATTTCAATACATATGTAGCATTTGCATCTGTTTGATGCTTGTGTAGTTCTGTATTATATATATGCGTGTGCGCGTGCATGGATATATCTACCTTTCGAAAAAAAATGAAAATTATTGGTCAGTTATGATGTTCTGTGGATCTGAATTGTTGTTGGTTTTATTTTACCTCCAATTAGACCTGTAACTAAGTTAATGGATCACCATATCAAACGCAGGTGCAATATATTCTGATTTGAATGCTGGAAATGAGTGAATACTCCATTCTTGTAAGACAATAATGAAATCCCTTTGTTGTTTTTAATTCCCCGCAGGTGCTTGCCTGGTGTCGATTTTAGCATCACCATTTGTATTTGTCATGGGCTTGCTGCAGTTTTCTAAGATTTATAGTCTCATAGCAGGTGAGTTATTTGCTGTAGTTGGATATTTGTACTGGTTATGTTTTATATCTTGCGACAAAGTTTCTTGCATTAAGATTTCTCCTTCATTTTGGATGGCATGGAAATAGAGGTGCAGACAGGCATTCAATGAAGTAAACTCTCCTGATGTTAAATTTCATTGAGAGGCGGATTAGGGATGTAGATAAGAAAGATTTCTCCTGCGTTGTAGCTGATGGAAAGCCCACTCAGAACCTTATTTGGATGTTTGTTCACAACATTCCTACTCATTGAAATTCTTCTGTTTCTTCTCCACAAATAAACAAGTAATTGGTATTTGTAGATTCTGTCAACTGTTTCAATCCATTTCATTTGGTTGCAGTTCACTTGTAAATCACATCTACATTTAGAAAGTCTTTCCCATTCTCTATTTGCTTCCTTAATATGTTAGCAGATTATCACTATCTGCTCTGTTGACTTGCCTTTTTTTTGTTGTTCATACTTAAAGTACCCTTACCTATAAATGTATTTAAATTCTTATCACTATTAATGAAGATGAAAGTAAGTTTGATGTCTGATCTGATATTCTTGACTTTTAACTTGCATTTGATGTTAGGAATGTTGGATTTTTGATAATGCAACCTGATGTCACAAGAGCCGCACCACGCCATTTTGGGGAGAAGGAAAGTTACACCAGCTACTTATTTTCTCCCTTTATAATATTATAGATATTATGCTCTAGCATGATGGGTACTGTTATTCTGATTAGATCATTCTCTTTTAGGACTGAAATGCTATATGTATTTCTCTGATCTTCTTCATCCTTTTTCTTCTGGATGGTGTTAAGGACAAGTATGATAGATGACTATGCCAATGCTTCTTGTTGTCTGTTCAGGTTAGAAGCAAGTTCGGACGTCCAATAGAATGGCTTCTTGTTGTCTGTTCAGGTTAGAAGCAAGTTCGGACGTCCAATAGAAGCTTTCTTTGTGATATTAAGTGCACTGCAGTTTCACTTGCTTGTTTACTGTAGCCGTCCATTTCCTAATACATTAGCACTTGGTTTGGATAAATTGCTTGATATAAATACTCATATTACAACCCTGACTTGGAATTCACTTACGGGTGCTTATGATAGATAGTCTCTTTGTAATATATATTACTTAGATTAGAGAGCAAGCAAGCGGTCTAAAGACAACTCTTTCACGAGTCTATTGGCTGTCTTTACACTCTCTCATCTCTCTCACAATCCGTATTTTCTCACATTCTGTTTTTCTCTTTTCAAAAATCTATTTTGCAGTTAACATTGGATATGGGTTTTGGATGAAAGGGAAATTTTATCTAGCATTGAATTCGCTGGTATATACTTTGGTTGAAATTGTATGATGTTCTGTTCAATAAATCTATGCTCGTTTGCCATATGGCGGTCATCGAAAGAGGATTTATTCCAATTTTGGCATTTTGCATTGTAAATTTGAATTTGATAAGCGAGTTCTCAGGAAGGAATATACTGAAGCTTGGAATAACTGTTTGTGACCAGCAGTATATGGCTTGTCATCGTGATTCTAATTTGGCAAAGCTATGGAGGTGTTTATGGCTTCTCAGTTCTAGACTCTTCACCTATTCTACGGCAAATCTTGTCATTCTCATTCATTTTTTTACCATTTTGGTGATTTAGGTTTTTTTTAATGTCTTTGCATTCATTCACATGATCCACCAGCACCAACTCGGGTTTTGCGTGGTTGTTATATGCATTTAGATTATGGCTCAATAGATAATATCCATGCATCTCAAGCTTGTGGAATTCTTGAAAATAATATTTTGTATTTTCCTTAATTAACATGTCTTTTCAGACAGACACATTTCACTGGTATTTTACTTCAGCCCCACGTTGCTCATAGCTTTCCAGGGTGGGTTATGGAGCTGACTTCTTTCTTGAGAATCTCATTCTCAAATCTCAACTCTTTCTGGTGGTTTAACTTTGCTGCAGCTTGGTGTGTTGCTTGATAGGAGACTATTGTTTTATGTGATTCCCGTATACTCTTTTGTCCTGCTTTACTCTAAGCTTCCACACAAGGTAATAACATGCAGATGTACACGGAAGCAATTTATTTGATTTCCAATTAGAGATTTGAGCTGCAACGAAGTTAGTATCATGTTTTTTTGCACAGGAGCTGTGGTTCATCATTGGTTTGGTTCCAATGTTCGACTTCCGGTGGCAGTTACAGCTAGCAGAACGCATGTGGCTGGTCCGCTTCGTAATATTTCTTTATGTTCTAAGAGTTGATCTGCTTGGACATTATTTGGTGGGTCCTTTAAGCTTTGTTTGGGTGGCCGGATTAGAGAGGAGATGATTGAGAAGGAGAGTGTCCCCTAGTTGACTGTAAGGATTTGGAGGATATTCGGTCCCTCCAGATTTTCTGCCTTCAAATCCCTCCATCTAAACAAAGGTTAGTTCCAGTGAAGATATGCCCTGGCTGGATTTAAAATAGGCTAAGATTCAAATTACGTACTTTGGGATAACTTGTTTATTTATCCTTCAAATGATTTTGCAGCTACAATAGATAACCGAAAAAAGAGTTTCTGGACGCTGCACTTTCTTGCGATGGTAGGATAATTTTTGGTCAGGTTAGATCCCTTGGCTTTACATTTGGAGAAGTTATTCAATTGGTCAGTTTGCTCGTTTTCTTATTTAGTGTGGCCAAAAAATTAAAATTTAGTATGTACTAATTTTAGTTTAGATGTATTTCAGGTAGTCTAAGGAAGAATGGATTCTCCTAGAAGATTTCTGTCGGAGAAATTTCACCTGTCTCATAAGGTCACTTTGATGGTGGGGAATCACTACTCATGTTCTTCTAAAATTTTCTGTAGGCCAGCATGCAATTCCTTCATCGACCCAAACTCTTGCTGACCTCCATAGAGGCTACTCTCACCGAACTGAATGTGGAGCCTGGCTCCGTGCATGAGATAGCTTGGGTCGTCCTGTCGTATTGGATGTCTACTATGTGGTTGGAGGGTACATGAAGAAGTTTTACATGCGAGAGAAGCTGGAGATAACCAAAGTTCAGGTGGTTCGACAACAAGTAGGGCCCATCTGCGGGTGGCGGCTACTTGAGGAACCTGGTGGTGGGGCGTCAATAGAAGGAAACAATGCAGAAGTTCAATGCCACGAGCTTTAGTGCTCCGAATGATAATGCAAAGCTCGGGTCGTGTGGAAGATTTATCATCGCGGGATGACAATGAGAAGAAACCGATAATTAAGACGCCATGCAATAACGTGTTCCACGACAAGTGTGCATTGTTAGTTGGCTGGAAAGGAGTAGTAGGTGCCCGTTATGTCATCAAGAATTATCATACTGACGATCAAGAGAGTGGGATTCATGTAGGTGCTGGTGGAATGCGAGTTTAGGAGATGCAGAGGAATGTGATTTAGATATGGATTGAATATTCGATGACTATTACTCATCCACTGTTGATGGGTAAGAGCCGATAAAAATGCTTGTAAGTGGGAATCCGTGGGTCTGTTGTGAGGTCAATTCTTCACTTTCAGGTATTTTGATTGAATGATATATAATCAAGTGGCTTAGTAATACTCACTGAATATTTGCTTTTTAAATATGGGATTCCTTTCGGGATGTGTTAGGATCATTATAACCGAATTATTTGAATTTTTTATAGGAATTATGTGAATTAATTACCTTAGGGTAATGGAATATCGAATGGGACGGAAGATTTTACTGTCTCCCAGCTTGATTGCTTGACTATTTGTTAGCTGTTCTTTGTGCAAGGAAGACTATGGAAATATCATTATCCATTAATGCTATTAACTATTAGAATGGATAAAAGATTTGAGAGAAATACAGGCGAAAGAATAAATCCTAAAAGATGCATAAAAATTTGAAATTGAAAATTTATGGCCGTTGTAATGAAATAAAGGGGATAATATTAGGAAATTTGCTTACCGTTAATTTTGAAAATTTGAAGTTACTTACAGTTAATTTGCTTTCTTAATTTCCTATTTAAGAAATCAAAATTCGGAAATTTTTTTAAGAAATTCCCAAATTAAGCTTTCGTATTACCCACAAACACGATATATATATATATATATATATATATATATATATATTATTATCTCTGATTACAACGACTCTCTCTCCCCCCCTCTCTCTTTCTCCCTCTCTCTCTCTCCTATCCATCAATTTACTCTTAGTCACCTCTGCCTTTGTCTTTGTCTCGCGCTCTGTTTCTTGCGGGGTCGCTCCGTCAATGGCGGCTCTGTGGGAATTGCTGGCGATCCACTGCAGCACCGACTGCAAGCTCTTAGACCACCAAGTCACCACCACCAATCCCTCCGAGGACACCACCATGACACCCTCTTCGTCCGAGTCGGAGCTGATAGGAAGTTTCGAATCTCATCTCACCAAAAAGAATTTATAATAATAAATTTATCATCTAATTTCACGTCTATATATACATACATATATATATTATCACAAATTAATATATTTGTCAACATTTACAATTATTGCACAAATTTATAATAATAAATTTTATTGTATCTTTTCAATTTTTTGTTAATTTTCTAAAAATTTTATTTTTTAAGAGTACGTGGTTTTTTAAAATTTTATAGAAAAATTTAATTTTAGTATTTTTAAATAATTTTTTTATTTTACTGAAATTTTACGATATTTTTCCAAATTTTTTTTATTTTAAAAAATGTTGTATTTTATGGATATAGTGGTGATTTTAAATTTTCTTTAAAAAAATATTTTCATCTAATCTTTTTTGGATTTTTATTGAATTTTTTAGCTTTTCTGGAAAAATTAATCTTAATATTTTTTGAAAAAAATTTGTTATTTTTATGAGATTTTATTGTATGTATAAAATATTTTATCATTTTTTGGAAATTTTATTGTATTTTCCCCTTTTTTGTTTTATTGTTATATTAATGATGTGGGACGCCAAGTTAGCATTGTAGGACACATCAACGGCCACGATAGAGCCACGTTAACAAAAATTGAGGGATTGTTCAACTTTGAAATATAATATAAACGTTTTGTATAAAATCGTTACAGGTTTTACTTTTTGTATGAAAGTTGTTACATTTCAAAAAAGATTTTGTACCAATTGTGAAATTTTCCCCTATTTAATCATAAGATTCATCAAATTGCTTACATATATTGGAAGGCTTGTAATGAGCATCACACAAGATACTAAACTTGAAGGAGTAGATGTACATCATCTATCGGTTATGACTCGTGCGGACATTGCCTTACTATTTGATCTATCGGTTTGCTACTTGAGCGTTATGCCATCGTGAATTATCGTGCCGATGATCAAGAGAGTGATATTATTTACCTTAGACTAAAGGAATATTGAATGGACTAAAAGATTTGAGTGTCTCCTAACTTGATTGCTCAACTATTTGTTGGTTGTTCTTTCGTACAACCGTGATTATGAAATTATTATCATTCATTATAATGCTATTAACTATTAGAATCAACAAAGATTCGAGAGGGATAGGGGAGAAAGAATAAACCTTAAAAGATGCATAAAAATTTGAAAATGAAAATTTGTATTCATTGTAATGAGAAAAGCTTGATTGCTCGACTATTTGTTGGTTGTTCTTTGTACAACCATGATTATGAAATTACCATTATTCATTAATGCCATAAACTAATAGAATCTTAATACCATTATTGATTAATGTTATATTAAATAACAGAATCTACAAAGATTCGAGAGAGATATAGGAGAAAGAATGAATCTTGAAAGATACGGAAAAAAAATGTACACACCAAAAAAAAAACGTAAAAATTTTAAATTCAAAATTTGTGTCGCTTGCAAAGAAATGAGGGGTATAATATTAGGAAACTTCCGTTTTAACTTACTGACCGTTAAAACTAAGCTTTCTTATTACGCACAATTCAGACAATATATATATTTATCATTCATTATATCTGATAATTACAACGGCTCTCTCTCTCTCTCTCTCTCTCTCTCTCTCTCATCGATTAACTCCGTCTGTCTCCGTCTCTGTCTCGCGCCCTGTTTCTTGCTGGGACGCTCTGTCAATTTGCAGCGGCGGCGATGGCGGCTCTGTGGGAATTGCCGGTGATCCGCTCCAGCACCGACTGCAGGCTCTTGGACCACTGTGTCACCACCACCAACCCCTCCGACGACACCACATTGACATCCTCTTCCTCGGAGTGGGAGCTGTTCGGAAGTTTCGACTTTTATGTCACGAGAAAGCGCCGGTTTGTTGTTCAAGACCACTGCGGCGACGAGATCGATGTTCAAGAGTTCTATGACGGCCAGCCGCGCTTCCACCAGCTTCCCGGTCTCCCTGTCTCACTCATCCGCATCCCCCACGTCCTGGAGTCATTCCTATGCTGTCATCTCGCTGACCTCGGCGTAGACCCAGTGTCCAGGCAACGTATCGCTGGGGCCATCCTCTCCGATGTCAACGACGCAGTCGTCCAGGGGCACATGAGGAAGTTCCTCGCCTCGGCGGATCTAGAGATCACTGCCATCGAGGTGGTTCGGGCTGAACCCGATGATGACAACGGCTGGGTGCAGGCCCTGCCCTACGAAGGGCCACGCGGGGCCTCGAGCGCGGCCATCATGAAGTTGAATGCGGCGAGCTTTGTTTATGGGGAGAAAGCTGGTGATACGATTACGGGGACGACGTGTGTAGTTTGCCTCGAAGAACTTTCGGGCGGTGGCCCCGAATGTAATAGGAGGAGGCTGACGGAGATGCCCTGCCGGCACGTCTTCCACAACTCATGCATAGTCCGCTGGCTGGAGACCAACCGTGCCTGCCCTTTGTGTCGTCAAGAATTGGACGATTGATGTTTGATGATTACACTGTTAGGAGGAGAGAAGGAATACTACTTAGTGCAGCAGAAACTAGAAATTCATTCTTTTGTTTGTCTTTTTTTTTTTGGGGCAAAAATTAAATTTTTTGGGGGCCTATTATTGCAATTGTAATTCTGCCATGGTCGTCTTGTCTGGTTCCCTTCGATTAATAATACTACAGTATTCGTTTTGTACATATTGCTATGTGGTTTTACTTTTGAAATGTTGGAAGATGGATGAATGCTTAAGACAGAACTTACCTGCAGATATATATGTATTGGGCAATAATTATATATACTGGGCAATAAACTGCTTCTCCTTTATTCAATTCAACCATTATCAAATGTTACCCTGTCTGTTACAAAGAAATTATCAGGAGTTGGTAATTTCGACAAATAAGACTGAATTGGACATCTTGCAACCTGCTTTTAATTGCCCTGGTTCCTTTCACTAAGTTTCCGATCTTCCAATGAACATCTGGGTCCTCCTTTGTGAGGTTTCCAAACAGGATCTTCCAGTCGGTTTTTCCAAGATGACTGAGTTCCAATCTTTTGCAGCAGCATGTCATATTCCTTCCTTCATGGCTACTGCATCTGCAACAAGAACAGAATCAGCCCAGAGGTGTTGTCCAGCTCCAGTTACCATAATACCAGCATTATCTCGAGCCATCGACCCTGCATACTTTGAATCTCAATCCCACGCTGCATTCCGGTTTATTTTGATTTGACTTCTTCCTGGTCTTTTCCATTTCTTATTAGAATCTTGCTTCTGATCCACTGCTTTTCTCTGCCCTTCCACTTCGGTATTCATCCTTTTAGCTCTTTCATATTCTCCAATTGCACACCTGAGCCTATATATGGATTATATTAATAGGCTGAGGCCTTCTCTTTTCATACACAGCTTCACATCTTCCTTTCCAATTTCCAAATATACCAAATAATTAAATCTATAGCCCTCCTAAACATCTCTCGTTTCATCCCACCCATTTCAAACACCCCAAGTAGTATCTATCAACAGCGGAAGCTTTCTCCATTACCTTTTAGAATAGCCTTCCTCTCTTCCTGTGAAAACTGCAGCCACAGCAGATCCCAGCGTCATTGTTCTCTGTTAATCAAATCCTCCACTCTGAGTTCTATGATTATTAACGTCTTCACTCCTCTTCTTCAATCTATGTTCTGGAAAACCTGGGATCAAAGCATCTTCTCACACCCTAACATCCTCTCCACTCCCTATAGACCACGAAGCCCCTTCCTTCCATCATTCCTCTTCTGAATTCCAACACACTGCTCCACAGCCATAAAGCCGTCGCTCTATTCATTGCCTGCAAGAAATTTTCATCAGGAAAGTATAAGCCCTTAAGAACCCTCACCCACAAAGCTTCCCGGGTTTTGGTGAACCCTCCAAGCCATTTTAGCTAGCAAAGCATCATTAAACAATAATCATATCTTCGAATCCTAATCCCCCTTGGCTTTTAGGAGCAGTTAAATCTTTCCATCTGTTTTCTGGTAA